>NC_083647.1:28237690-28360190 GCF_963576545.1 Limanda limanda | reverse complement strand
TCATCACTTCATCTCTTCATCTCTCACTTCATCACTTCATCTCTTCATCTCTCACTTCATCACTTCATCTCTTCATCTCTCACTTCATCACTTCATCACTTCTTCTCTTCATCTCTCACTTCATCACTTCATCTCTTCATCACTACTTCCCTTCATCTCTTCATCTCTCACTTCACCTCTTCATCACTTCATCACTTACTTCACCTCTTCATCACTTCATCACTTACTTCATCTCTTCATCACTTCATCACTTACTTCATCACTTCATCACCTTATCTCTTCATCACTTCATCTCTCACTTCATCACTTCATCACTTTATCTCTTCATCACTACTTCCCTTCTTCTCTTCATCACTTACTTCATCACTTCATCTCTTCATCACTTCATCACTTTATCTCTCCATCACTTCATCTCTCACTTCATCACTTCATCACTTTATCTCTTCATCACTTCATCACTTTATCTCTTCATCTCTCACTTCATCTCTTCATCTCTCACTTCATCACTTCATCTCTTCATCTCTCACTTCATCACTTCATCTCTTCATCTCTCACTTCATCACTTCATCACTTCTTCTCTTCATCTCTCACTTCATCACTTCATCTCTTCATCACTTCATCTCTTCATCTCTTCATCTCTCACTTCATCTCTTCATCTCTTCATCACTTCATCTCTTACTTATCTGTCACTTCATCCCTTCATCTCTCACTTCATCTCTTACTTCATCACTTCATCACTTCATCTCTTACTACATCACTTCATCTCTCACTTCATCCCTTCATTTGTCCTGTGTGTGTGCAGCTGTGTCTTCGTGTGGCGTCTCAGTCCAGAGTTGAGCATCAGGATGAGGCAGCGACTCGCTGACCTTCGACCTCCCAGCAACAACCTCAACTCCCAGAATCCCCAGCAGAGAGCAGAGAGGCACAGGTGTGTGTGTGTGTGTGTGTGTGTGTGTGTGTGTGTGTGTGTGTGTGTGTGTGTGTGTGTGTGTGTGTGTGTGTGTGTGTGTGTGTGTGTGTGTGTGTGTGTGTGTTGTGTGTGTGTGTGTGTTGGGGGAGTTTTCAGATAAACTACAGCTGCGCTCAAGTCACACAAAGTTAATTTTAATAATCTAATTTTTAAGATTGAATCATACTGAGACACAGGAAGTGATCGTCGTCATGGCAACAACATTCACAGAATCACTCTCTGTTTAACAATTGTCTTCAAAGTAAAAGCACAACTATCGGTTTGGTTCTGAAATGTTTGACACGGAGCTGAATTACAGAGATTTCTTATTTCTTTGACACATCCACAGAAATATTTTCATTTTACTTTATTAATTTGATTTATTAAAAGGTTAAATTGTCTTCACCTCAGAATCAGCAGAGAGGCGTCGTCTCCTCGTGTCGTCAACATGTCGTCTGACAGCGACAGGGAGGAGGAGGAGGAGCCTAGCTGTCCCACTGTGGTCACAGCAGGGAGCACGGAGGAGACAGGCATGTTTCCATGGTTACCCATCATGAAGTCACAGTTTGTTATTACAGTTTTATAAAGTGTCGTGATGGAGTCAGGTGATTTCAACATTTCAAGTGTTTGTTTCCCTCAGACTTGTGTGATGAGACATTCTGCTCCGAGGTCACGAAGGTCAGAACATTATTTTAACTGTTGTTTAAAAAAACATTTTTAATATCAGTTAAATATTTAAGATTTGAATCAGTCACAGAATCAACCCTTTGTCTCATCAGGAGGCGCCGGGCAGCCGCCTCCCCCGGCGCCGCTGGTCCCGGAGGACGGGCAGCGGCGACAGCGTCCTGATGGTGTCGTCCATGTTGGACCTGAGACAGCTGGACTCGTTCTGTGCCGACCAGCAGGCGGAGGTCAGAGGCCACACCCACTCACTTTCATCACATGGGATCAAAGGGAGAACGTTGAAATGAAAACCTTTATTGTCCGTGTAAAAGATGAAGTACGAGATTCTGACAAGTTACAACTTTAAAACAAACGATTAATAATAAAGATAAAGTAATCAAGTGTTTACAGAGTCGTTCCTCTACAGCTGCTCTGTGATTCATTTGATTAGAGCGATCTGCTTGAGGTGTCCTTTGATGTCTGGATGAACTTCCTGCTCCTCTCTGCCCCACCCTCTCAGACGAAGACCTGCCCCCTTGGTGTTAGCCCCTCCCCCTGCAGTCAGCAGAAGGGTTGTCAGGGTGTGGAGGCGGGGCCTCGGAGGGCCAATCAGGAGCTGGGGAGCACCATGAGTCTGCAGGTCACCACTGCACAGGTGAGAGAAGATGAATTAATCTAAAGTTTCATTGAACCGACGCTTTCATGAGGAACAAACCAGAAGAATCAAGAGAGAACTCTTTGCTTCTAGAAGCTAAACTACAAAGTTCTATAAGAAAGACAAACTAACTGGTTAGTTTAAACTTTTATTCAAGCTGTGATCTGAAGACATGTGTCCTCAGCCTGGAGGACGAGGTGTGGACTTCCTGTCCTGATGTCCTCTAGGAGCCAGGACAGGAAACAGTCGTGATGATGTGAGGGAGCAGCTGATTGGCTGATGCAGAGCAGAGTGGGCGGGGCTTTAACGTATCAATCCGAGATCTGAACTTTTGGGTAAATGGTTCTGTCCATCCAGGTGGAAGACGATGAGCTGAGGACCAATCAGAGGCCTGATTTCATCCTGCTGTCCAATCACAAACAAGACAGGGAAAATCCAGTGCTGTATCCTGACCAATGGGAGGACAGAGTGAGTCTGGCAGGCAGGTAAGAGGACGTCCAATCCAGTTCCCGGATTTACTGATGTTAGTCTGTCCCCGCCCTTCTAAACCCCACCCACTACTGTCAGTGAGTTCCAGGTGAAGGAGGCGTGTCCTGATGCCGCGGACGGACGGCGTGACAAACCGAGTCCGGACAGCGGCTGCTCGCCGGGATCCAGAGCGTCGAGTCGAGAGCGAGCGACAGGAGACGGTGAGACGGGAGATTCAAATTCACATTCAGAACTTTATTTGTCTCCGGAAGATAAACAAGTCAAAACAAGAAAGAAATCAACGATGACATCAGAGCAGTAAAGTCCCTTTGTACAGTTAAAGTATAAAACTACAAAAACAAACTACTACAGATAACTGAATAAATACTTCATAAATAAATACTGAAGGATTAAATTGATAGAGTACATTGAGTAATACTGATATTATTATCTCACCTGTCTCACCTGTCTCACCTGTCTCACCTGTCTCTGTCTCACCTGTCTCTCTGTCTCTCTGTCTCACCTGTCTCACCTGTCTCACCTGTCTCTCTGTCTCACCTGTCTCTCTGTCTCACCTGTCTCTCTGTCTCACCTGTCTCACCTGTCTCACCTGTCTCTCTGTCTCACCTGTCTCTCTGTCTCACCTGTCTCACCTGTCTCACCTGTCTCTCTGTCTCTATCAATCAGCCACTGAGCGTCTCAGTGTGGACGGACATTCCTCCGAGCTGGAGGTGGAGGAGATGGAGGAGGACGTAGATGGAGGGGGAGGAGTCTCACAGCAGGTTCCTCAGACTCCAGACCAGGAAGCTTTCCTGAAGGAGCATTTTGTCACACTGTCCCACCTCTCAGGTACAACACCACCCATCATACAACACCACCACCATCGTACAACACCACAACTATCGTACAACACCACCCATCATCTTACACCACCACGAAGGCCGGTGTCTCAGTCTCACACACTGTCTGTCCTCAGGAAGTCCGAGCAGAGCGTCTCACAGCTCCAGCGAGAGTCTCAGCATGTCCTCCAGGTTCCTCACCCAGAATGCAGCTGGAAGGTAAAACATCCAATCACAGCTCAGCATAAGCATCATCTTACATTTTTAGATGTAGATATCGAGTGGAATCTGCTGGTTGGTGTCTGAGGAGGTGTCTGAGGAGGTGTCTGAGGAGGTGTCGGAGGAGGTGTCTGAGGAGGAGTCTGAGGAGGAGTCTGAGAAGGTGTCTGAGGAGGTGTCTGAGGAGGTGCTTGAGGAGGTGTCTGAGGAGGTGTCTGAGGAGGTGTCTGAGGAGGTGTCTGAGGAGGTGTCTGAGGAGGTGTCTGAGGAGGTGTCTGAGGAGGAGTCTGAGGAGGAGTCTGAGGAGGTGTCTGAGGAGGTGTCTGAGGAGGTGCTTGAGGAGGTGTCTGAGGAGGTGTCTGAGGAGGTGTCTGAGGAGGTGTCTGAGGAGGTGTCTGAGGAGGAGTCTGAGGAGGAGTCTGAGGAGGTGTCTGAGGAGGAGTCTGAGGTGGTGTCTGAGGAGGTGTCTGAGGAGGTGTCTGAGGAGGTGTCTGAGGAGGTGTCTGAGGAGGTGTCTGAGGAGGTTGACCCTTCAGGTGATTCTGCTCCTTCTCTCCTCAGTCGGGCTGTGTTTCCTCTCCCGTCTCGGATCGGCGGGGAAGGAGGGGGAGGAGCTGGGGAGGTGAAGGGCCGTCCTCTGGTCTCTGAAGTCCGGCCTCTGATGGATCCGTGTCAGAACAGGATCCAGGACAGGAAGGTATCGGGGAACCGGGATCAAACCCAGAGAGAGAGCCAGGACCAGACTTCAACACCTCAGGACCATGTCCAGTCTCAGAACCAGATCCACCAGAGACCAGATCAGCCCCAAAACCAGGTTCAGGAGGAAGAGGAGCTGCAAGCGCCCCTGAGGATCAAGGATCAGACTGAGACCAAGAGGAACCTGGACCCGACGGCCCGGACCACTGCCTCACATCCGACCTGGATGAGTGGACTCCGGAAAGTCCAGTCAGTCAACAGCCTGCTGAGCGACACAGGTAACACACGTGAAACATGTGACACACGTGACACACGTGAAACATGTGACACACGTGAAACATGTGACACATGTGACACACGTGAAACATGTAACACACGTGACACACGTGAAACACGTGACACACATGAAACACGTGACCCATGTGAAACATGTGACACACGTGAAACATGTGACACACATGAAACACGTGACCCATGTGAAACACGTGACACACATGAAACACGTGACACACATGAAACACGTGAAACACGTGACACACGTGAAACACGTGACACACGTGACACACATGAAACACGTGACCCATGTGAAACATGTAAGCTATGTAACACACACATGAAACACGTGACACACATGAAACACGTGACACACATGAAACACGTGACACACATGAAACATGTGACACACATGAAACACGTGACCCATGTGAAACATGTAAGTTATGTAACACACGTGAAACACGTGAAACACGTGACACACGTGAAACATGTGAAACACATGTCACACGTGACCCATGTGAAACATGTAAGTTATGTAACACACGTGAAACACGTGAAACACGTGACACACATGAAACATGTGACACACATGAAACACGTGACACACATGAAACATGTGACACACATGAAACACGTGACCCATGTGAAACATGTAAGTTATGTAACACACGTGAAACACGTGAAACACGTGACACACGTGAAACATGTGACACACGTGAAACATGTGACACACGTGAAACACGTGACCCATGTGAAACATGTAAGTTATGTAACACACGTGAAACACGTGAAACACGTGACACACGTGAAACACGTGACACACATGAAACATGTGACACACGTGAAACACGTGACCCATGTGAAACATGTAAGTTATGTAACACACGTAAAACACGTGAAACACATGTCACACGTGAAACATGTGACACACGTGACACACGTGACACGTTTTTGTCTCTCTCTCTTAGGTGATACCTCTCGTCCTTCTGAAGACGCCCCCCCGCGGCTGTCCCCTCCCCCTCAGCGTCCCACCACCCTTCCCTCTACCCCCAGACGTCCCCCATCGTCCCTCCCCCAGCAGAGACCCAGCCCCTCCTCCCCCGTTGCTCTGTCTGCGGCCGCCACAGGCAGGAAGTCTTCCTCCTCCTCTTCCTCAGCTGCGTCGGCGGCGCGCTCCTACATGAGTCCGACCGCCAGCTCCATGGCCAAGATGTCCCGCTCCGTCTCCGTGGGCGACGGCCTCAACGTCTCCGAACCAGCCGAGGACGACGTTCTCACGCCGTCCTCTCAGGTTCGAGAGGCTCCGCCTCCTCTGGTCGCTGTGGTGTCCTCCAACGCTGCACCATCTGCACCCCCCCACGCAGCAGTTGTCCCTGTGGTTGCCCCCTCCTCTTCCTCTCTTGGTAACCATAGTAACCAGGCAGCGGCTCCCACCCGAGGTCTCCAGGCTCGGGTCCCCGGCAGCAGCAGACCACTCCCGGACAAACCGTCCCTCGCCTCCTTCTCGCCATCGTCCAAGTCTGCCGCCGCCCCCTCGTCCTCCAGCTGTTGGCCTCCCCCGCTGTCCGTCTCCCCCCTGTCCTCCCTGTGGCAGGGGGTGGAGCCTCAGACTCCTGCAGGAAGGGACGATCCAGGTTTGGACTCCTCCTCCTTTTGATCCCTCCATCCTGTCATCTCTCTGTCTGGGCTCTGGCTCCGTTCCTCCTCACCCTCCTCTTCATCACTGCACTCCTCCTCCTCCTCCTCCTCCTCCTCTTGTTCCGTAAAGACGGGTGAGACGTTTGTTAAATGTTGTTCTTCGTCTGTCGTTCTTCTCTTCTGCTCCTTCCATCATGTCTGTTTGACCAATGACAGAGTGTGTGTGAAACTCAGGAGCCAATCAGCTGTTGATATTAAGGAAACGTGAGGACGCCGCGTGTCCAGAGAGACGGATTCAGACGGTGACAGATTAACAAAGTGTGTCCTTCCTGTGTCTCTGTGCAGACCAGCCAATCAGTGTGGAGACCTGCAGGACGCTGACCAATGAGCTGCAGAGCTGCTTCCAGCGAGCGACGCACCTGTACAGGAAGGTGAGTGACCACCACTTCCTGAATGACTGAGTGGTGACACAGCTGGTGATGTCACGCTGACTCCTCCTCCTCTCCTCTTCCAGCTGAGCGGCTCCTCCGCTGATGACTCCGCCCCCGACCAGCATCAGATGGCCGGCCTCCTATCAGAGGCCTTCCAGGCCATGAGGGCGGAGCTCGACTCCCTCCCGCTCAGTGGGCCGGGCCTTCTGGGAGTAGAGGGGGGGCTGGGGGGGGTAGGGGAGGTGAAGACGGCCGCTCTGCTGGAGGAGTACTCTCTGCTCCTGCTGCAGGCCGTGCACAGGAGGGTGAACAGCGCCCCCTGCTGACCCTCCACCCTGCTCCTCTGGGTCTGTCTTTAGTTTATTTATCTTTGTTTAGAGAAGAACTTTCTTCTTCTGTGGTCGGTTGTACATTTTCTTTGTGGTCACACAGACTTCCTGTTTCTGATCGGCACGTCTTCACTTCCTTTCTGTTGGTTTGAAATCCGGCGTCGGATTGTTTCCAACAATCAAACAGGTCAAAGTTCAGTTTGAAATATTTTCATGTTTTTGTCTAAATTCAATAAAAGTTTGAGGCTTCAATCGACGGTTGTTTAATGAGCTTGAAGCCGATTGGTCGAGAGGAGTCAGTGGGCGTCGGCCTTCAACTCATCGAGGACACGCATGTTCACATGAAATAAGTTTTTATTGTGTTGAACAAAGAATCCGATACAAAGTCTCAAACCTTTAATGTTTTTATAACTTCACTTTATATTGAAAAGTGTATTTTAATTATTATTAATATTATTATGATGGTGACTCGGCTCCTTCATGTCGTTTCTATGGTTTTATTGCAGCAAATGTTCGTTTTATTTTCATGTCACAATGTTGTTTCGATTGAAACAGGAAATAAATGCACAGTGTTCACTTAAAATTCAGTGTTTTTACTTTAATGTATTTGTACTTTTACTGAATATTTCCTTCATTTCTGAAAACATTTGAACAGGAACAAATCTTAAGATGGATCAGAAACACAAGTCTAATAAAGTGTCGACATTCACCCACTCCTACAAACTGTTCCAGGGGACAAGGGACATGTCTCCTGCTCAGAGGACGTCTCACCTGATCACAGTGAGAACAACAGGAAGCCGGAGAAGACGCTGAAGTTCCGAGAGTCGTCGTACAGTCGGTAGCTCGCCGGCAGGCGGAGGCGGACCCGGTCGGCCTCCTCCAGCTGCAGCACCACGCCGCTGGAGGTGGAGGTGTAGCCGCCGTGGTCGTTCAGGTCCAGCTGGAAGAGGATGGGCTGGTTGTTCCTGTACAGGTAGAGACCCATGTAGCCCTTCAGGTAATCTGCAGTCGTGAAGCTGAAGAAGTAAACGCCTCTGACCGGAGCCGTGAACACACCTGAGGAACAACACAACGTGTCAACACAACTTCTCCTGGTGTCACGGCTCCTTTCACACCTGATGGGTCGCCACCAGAATAAGTAACGTGCCACGAGTGTGTTTGTTGTGATTGTCTGCTACACAACTTAATGAGAGAATGAATAAAACGTCATTGTCACAGGGTGAGTGACCTTGGGTTCACTGTGCACACGCACAACTCAACACAAAGTTCACAAAAAACACATTCCACCTGGAAACGTTCCCACGTGGATCTGTCTCTTACTCCGCCCTCTACACGCCCACTTTCAACCATAAATGGTCAATGCAAAGCACCTCATGAATATTAAATGATGCAGCTGACCAATGGGCTTCCACCGTGAGTCCTGACGGAGTCACGGCTTCAAGATGAGAAGAGGAAGAGAAACTGACACTGACGAGGTGTTTGTTAGTGAGGTGGAGGTGAAGAGACGTGTGATGGGACAGCAGTGATGTGATTAATAAACTAAACTCACTGATCCTCTGCTGCTGAGAGAGAGAGAGAGAGAGAGAGAGAGTGAAGACCAGAGAAAGAACCCGAAATAAGAAAAGATCCAATTCAAAGGTGGAGGCAAAAGCACACCTTGTCAGAATGTGAGGGAACTTGTTGTATCTCATGTTCATGTTTAAATTATCCAAAACTGCAGGATTATGAAATTCAGGCCCCGGTTATAAATGAGAACCCGATGTTTGGTCCCCAGAGTTCAGGAGCTGGAACTGGGACGATGTTCCTCGCTCTCTTCTACGTTCTCCCGGGGAAAGGTTGGATGTTGAAACGTCCTGAACACGGCTCATGAAGTTGAGGAATGTGCTGACACAGGTCTGCTGAGTCCTCAGGTGAACATGTGAGTTTTCTTAAGTCAACTGATTGATGTTCTCAGAGGAACTCGGCTGTTAATCCAGGAGCAACATCTCACCTGCAGGACCTGAGAGCTACAGACCTTCAGCTTCTCTGTGGCTTTGTGTTCTGCAGAAGATTCACTAGTATGTGCATCATAAACTAGTTTGTAAAAAGAAGATGAAAGAGAACACTGTGTGTGTGTGTGTGTGTGTGTGTGTGTGTGTGTGTGTGTGTGTCTGTCTGTGTGTGTGTTCACCTGTGCTCTGGTTGTAGCCTTGGCCGATGTTGCTGATGGTTTTGGAGAAGATCAGCGTCATCTCTTCATCAAATGGTCCAACTGGTCCTGAGTCGGTCAGACCAGCGGAGAAGGCCACCTTCAGCTCACCTGGGACAGAACATGTTCTCATGAAGGATCCACACGGGATCCATCTGTCAATCCTCACTGATTCCTCATCACTTTAAACTTTGGAGACAAGCTTCTCCTTTGACTTGAAGGTTTGGAACCTGCAGACTCTCACCTGTGGTTTGTGTCTCCAGCTCCTGCAGCTGCTTCTCTCCATCACTCAGTCGGACCTCCACACCTGAACAGGAAGTGAAGGTTCACGTTCCATTCAAAGGTTGAACTCAGGTTTGATCTACAGTAACTTGGAGAGTGGATGTTACCTGCAGAGTGAGTGGAACACATCAGAATGGAATTGTGTGTGGTAACCACAGCTAGATGAATAATTACTATCAAAAGTCATGGAGGTTCCTACAGGAACCATCAGCGTTCCTTCTTTGTTCTCAAAGGAACACACCTCCATCATGAGATGTTTGACTCTCACCTGTGGTTTGTGTCTCCAGCTCCTGCAGCTGCTTCTCTCCATCACTCAGTCGGACCTCCAGCTCTGAGAAGGAAAGAGATGTTTATGAAGGAGTTCCTCAGGGAACCGTGTTGGATCCTCCACAGTTTCAACCTGAAGAATCACAGAATCTTTCACTCTTTTACAAACATTCATAAACAAGATGTTAGATAAAGAAAACCTCACCAGTGTTTTGTGTCTTCAGCTCCTGCAGCTGCTTCTCACTGAGGCTCAGTCTGTTCATCACGTCTGAGGAGGAACCGGAGATATGAGTCATCGATGAGTTAAAGCAAGAATGAATCCACGTGTTGACGATAATCAAAGTGTTGATCTACCTGAGGCGTTGGAGTCGTGAGCCGTCAGTCGGGACTCGAGTGACGAGAGCTGAACGCTCTGAACTGAAACACAGAACAAATCATCCTCATATTCAGACTGTGATTGGTTCATTCCACCGGTCCCTGGTTCACCACCATGCGCCGGGGGGGGGGGGGGGGGGTGGTGGTTCCCACACTGGTTTTCTCTGGACTGTAACTGGGTTCAGAACCCAGCAGCTCGTCACTGGTTTTAACAGATGACATCACATCCTCCTAGCTTCTCTCCATCAGCTTCCTGTTTGCGTTCACATTGATTTGAAGGTTTGATCAGTTTCAAAGAGCTTCACCACAGAAGTGTTGGTTCCTCATGTCTCTGTTGGTGGCTTGAGATCCTCGGGTGGAAGCTGCTGATCCAGATTCCAGACTGAGAACTAAAGAGCTTCAGCCCTCAGGCCGCTGGGCTTTGGATCCACCTTCAGGAGATCAGACTCCAGAGTCACGGACTTCTCCAGCTCTTAGAAACCGTTTGTATAGATGAAACATCCTGTGATGTCGTCTTTCTATCGTCTTCTGATCAGCTGGACGTCATCTATTCATGTCTCTTGTCTCTTCACTGCTTTCATGTCCACACGTGTTTATGTGACTCTTATATTTCTTGATTCCATCTGAACACTTCTTTGCGTTGTGTGGTTTTCTGGAGACGTTGCTTCCTGTCGATTGTTATTTCTCCTGTTTTCACTTCGCTGTCACTTTTCAACTCAGTTTTTTAATGTGCTCGATGAATAAAGATGATTATTATTATGATCTGTACCTGACCCTCAGTTATTAATGCTAAATCATGGGGATCATTTCAACAGCAGATCATTAACAGACTCTCAGAGCAGCACTCCTTCAGTGAAGTCGATGTCGGAGGAGCTGCAGAGAAACCAGGAGCACACACTGTCATCGTTACAGAACTTCTGTTCATCCATGTTTAGGAACAGATGAAACTCGTAGTTCCTGTTGGTGAGAGAAGCTCTGGTCACGCTCGTGTGGAGGGGGGGGGGGCGAGGACACGTGGAACCGAGAGAAACGAAACGAAGGTGAAACAACAGGAGAACCAGATGAGTCATCAACACTCTTCTATGTAGAAACCACTGGATACGTTTATCTATGGGAGGTCATGTGATATAAAACCCATGTGAATGTTATGTTTGCTTTTGTAATTTCTTTGAATTTTCTTTCACTTGTAACGTTATTTCCAATTTTGGGGATAAATAGAATCCTATAGATGTTCTAACATCTAGTGAAGGATGTGTGGAGCTCACCTGTGGTTCCTGTCCTCAGATCCTCCAGCTGCTTCCCAGCGTCCCTCAGTCCGTCCTCCACACCTGAAGACAGCACCTTATTAATAAACAACAGCGCCACCTGGAGGAGAGGTATGAACGTGCTGCAAACATTCATAATCACATGTGGACATTTGTTGTCTTTTTAATCCAGATTAAATTCATCACATGAAAAGAACAGATGTTATTGGTTGTTTGTTAGAAGAAGGCGTGACCTTTCAGTCTCCAGCAGTGTGACTGTGTGGAACTTTCTGTGGCTTTGATGGAAAGTTCTTCAGACCAGATGAAGCTGAAGTCTCACCTGCTCGTTGTGACCTCAGATCTTCCAGCTGCTTCTCAGCGACTCTCAGTCGGTCCAACACGTCTGAAGAGAAGAGCACAAACATCAGGTTCATGAAGAAAGACTCAAAGTGTTGAAGGATCGGACCTGAGCCTGGACTCCATCAACCAGACCTGCAGCGACTCAGCTGAAAACACACAATCACATCCAGCCCCCCCCCCCACACACACACACACACACACACAGATTCTCTCATCCAACATCGATTCCATTTGATTTGATCTCCTTGAAATGAAGAACTCGTTTACACCAGAATCATCTGGTTCCATGTTGCGTTTCTCTTTCTGTCCCTGAGACGACTTTTGATCTTTAATTAAGAAAATTAGTTCAAATATTCTTGAGGTTTTAAACCTTCACAGGTTGAACAATAACAGTAATAAGAAGGAAGCAAGTGACAGACTCTCACCTGTGGTTTGTGTCTCCAGCTCCTGCAGCTGCTTCTCTCCATCACTCAGTCGGACCTCCACACCTGAACAGGAAGTGAAGGTTCACGTTCCATTCAAAGGTTGAACTCAGGTTTGATCTACAGTAACTTGGAGAGTGGATGTTACCTGCAGAGTGAGTGGAACACATCAGAATGGAATTGTGTGTGGTAACCACAGCTAGATGAATAATTACTATCAAGAGTCATGGAGGTTCCTACAGGAACCATCAGCGTTCCTTCTTTGTTCTCAAAGGAACACACCTCCATGATGAGATGTTTGACTCTCACCTGTGGTTTGTGTCTCCAGCTCCTGCAGCTGCTTCTCTCCATCACTCAGTCGGACCTCCAGCTCTGAACAGGAAAGAGATGTTTATGAAGGAGTTCCTCAGGGAACCGTGTTGGATCCTCCACAGTTTCAACCTGAAGAATCACAGAATCTTTCACTCTTTTACAAACATTCATAAACAAGATGTTAGATAAAGAAAACCTCACCAGTGTTTTGTGTCTTCAGCTCCTGCAGCTGCTTCTCACTGAGGCTCAGTCTGTTCATCACGTCTGAGGAGGAACCGGAGATATGAGTCATCGATGAGTTAAAGCAAGAATGAATCCACGTGTTGACGATAATCAAAGTGTTGATCTACCTGAGGCGTTGGAGTCGTGAGCCGTCAGTCGGGACTCGAGTGACGAGAGCTGAACGCTCTGAACTGAAACACAGAACAAATCATCCTCATATTCAGACAACATTTGAATAAACGTCAACATTCAGAATGTTAATGTGTAATTGTCATTTGATTATTATGAAATAATAAAGAAATAAGTGGCAAAGATTCTTATATCTTTTTATTTGAGGTTCACTTTGCTTCTGTTCCATGAAGAAGAAACACAGGAGTTCCTCAGGGAACCAGGTTGGATCCTCCACAGTTTGAGAACTTGAAGGTTTGATCTTGTGCCAATTTGTGTCACTTTTTAAAAATATATGGATATTAATCTCCAGTGATTTGAAGAATTATTGAATCTTTCACTCGTTTACAAACATTCATAAACAAGATGTTAGATAAAGAAAACCTCACCAGTGTTTTGTGTCTTCAGCTCCTGCAGCTGCTTCTCACTGAGGCTCAGTCTGTTCCTCACGTCTGAGGAGGAACCGGAGATATGAGTCATCGATGAGTTAAAGCAAGAATTAATCCACGTGTTGACGATAATCAAAGTGCTGATATTTGTGATTATAAATGGTGTCTTACATGGCAAAGAAATTACTATTATGAATCTTTATTGCCCACCTCACTATTCCCCTGACTTATTAACTAAAGCATTCTCAGAATTTGCAGAAGTAACTTTGCCATTGGCCTTAGTGGGAGGTGACTTGATAGACTTCCCCCACAAAATTCTCCTCTGTCCAACCAGGCTAAGGCCCTCTTATCGACTTGTGCTGAAATCAACTTGGTTGATACATACATACATGATACATACATGGCGAGTATTGCATCCGTCTGATAGAGAATTCACCTTTTACTCCCCTCCTCACAAATGCCACACATGGATTGATTATTTTTTCGTACCCCAGTCTGTGATGCAATTTGTGTCTTCCTGCTCAATAGGCAATATTGTGGTTAGTGATCATGCAATTGTGCTCCTTGAATTGTCTCTTGACATTCTTTTAATTCACAATCTACTAGCAACCCATCCTTACTATGGGAAACTACAGAAGCATACGTCAGGGGATTAATTATAGCCACTCGGCCTCGAAAAGGAAGAAACAATTAGAACAGCAACTAAAACTTGAAAAAGAACTGAAAGATATTAAAGGTGCACTTTGCTTAACATCAGACCCTTTACTGTTGCAGAGGAAATGCACAATACAGGCTGCTCTAGACACTTTGCTAACCCAACAGGGTAGGACTGCTCTCCTCTTCTCAAAGCAGAGGCTATATGAGTATGGGGATAAGCCCAGTAAGTATTTATCTCATTTAACCAAAATTAAAAGGGACCCTCAAGTTATTCCTTCAATTTTAGATGGGAATGGCACTCGCCACTTTGATAACAAATACATTAATAACACTTTCAGGCAATTTTACACTAGGTTGTATGAATCGGATCAACCAAAGGGAGTCTCGGATAGGATGGAATCCTTTTTAGGAAGATTAACCCTTCCAACCATCTCTGATTCTCAAAAACGAGAATTTCAGGATGTGCTTTTAGACCCTTTTTGGAAATGTTGGATCATTCTTTCATCACTGGTAGCCTCCCTCAGTCACTAAGAGAAGCCGATATCACCTTAATTTAAAAAAAAGGAAAGTCCCCTGAGGACTGTTCAGGATATAGGCCTATTGCTCTTCTGAATCAGGACATCAAAATACTATCTAAAACACTGGCAGTACGTCTCGAGAAACTTCTACCTTTTCTTCTTAGAGAGGATCAGACCGGCTTTATCAAAGGTTGAAGTTCTAGTTACAATGTTAGGAGGCTCCTACATATTATCAATATTTGTCAGACACAGGAAATTGATAGCATGGTAATTTCACTGGATGCAGAAAAAGCTTTCGACCGTGTCGAATGGTCATACCTGTTTAATATCTTGCATAAATTTAATTTGGGAGACAATTTTATTAGATGGGTTCAATTATTATATAAAAATCCCATGGCCGCAGTCATCACCAATGGCTCTAGGTCTGACAGCTTCCCACTTCATCGCTCAACACGTCAGGGCCGCCCTCTTAGTCCCGCTCTGTTTGCCCTTGCAATAGAACCTCTCGCTGAGGCTATGAGGAAAGATTCTGACATAATTGGCATAAATGTGGGTGAGATCCAACATAAAATGTCTCTTTACGCAGACGACGTTTTGCTTTATGTGCTGGAGCCTGAGACTTCTGTTTCACGTCTAGTTGATGAAATTACTTTGTTTGGATGTTTTTCGGGTTACAAAATCAATTTCTCAAAATCTTTAGCTATGCCAATTGAAAGTCTTAGAGATAGAACTGACACACTACCCTCATTCCCATTTAAATGGTCCATAACAGGTTTTGTTAACAGGTTATTTCATGGAATGTATAGGGCCAATTTTAACCCCCTCCTAGACTCCATAAGGAGGGACCTGGACAGATGGGCTCCACTACCCTTGTCATTGCTTGGTAGAGTTTCTATTATTAAAATGAATATTTTGCCAAGATTGTTATACCCCATACAGATGATTGATTTACATAAGTCTATATACACATATTTATACATGTGTACATGTTATAATTACTATTATTATATCACCATTACTATTATTATTATATATACTGTTGCTGCCATTATTACCATATACTGCTTTTATATTGGTATAATTACTATCATATATAAATATATATTATGTTATATTATATACTATATATACTGTACTATTTTTATATACTGTCTAACAATACCATTACCATCATATCATCAGTACTATTACCATCATCTTGCCACTGCACCTTATCTACCTATTTTATTTTATTTTATCTTGTGCTTCTGTTTTTTTTATTCTTTCTACCTCTATATTTTTAATTTTATTGTATTGTATTGTATTGTATTGTATTGTATTCAAATATACCGGCTGCTATGACGACTTAATTTCCCTTCGGGGATGAATAAAGTAATCTATCTATCTATCTATCTATCTATCTATCTATCTATCTATCTATCTATCTATCTATCTATCTATCTATCTATCTATCTATCTATCTATCTATCTATCTATCTATCTATCTATCTATCTATCTATCTATCTATCTATCTATCTATCTATCTATCTATCTATCTATCTATCTATCTATCTATCTATCTATCTATCCATCCATCCATCCATCCATCCATCCATCCATCCATCCATCCATCCATCCATCCATCCATCCATCCATCCATCCATCCATCCATCCATCCATCCATCCATCCATCCATCCATCCATCCATCCATCCATCCATCCATCCATCCATCTATCTATCTATCTATCTATCTATCTATCTATCTATCTATCTATCTATCTATCTATCTATCTATCTATCTATCTATTTATCTATCTATCTATCTATCTTACTCTTGTCAGGCAAAGTACTGAAGCTGCTGAGTGACTTCATTTGGAACAAGAGAAAGCCCAGGCTAAAAGTAGCGAAAGTACAACTTCCCAGTTCGAAGGGTGGTCTAGATCTTCCCAACATCAGATGGTATCAGCTGGCATCCCATTTGAGATTTATAGCAGAATGGGTCAAGGAGGAACCTACCTCTGATCTGCTGAGTTTAGAAAAGTCCCAGACCTCAGGCTCCCTGTTAGGCCTTTTGGCCTTCAAGGACTTAAAGTCAGCCAGGAGCCATTGTAAAAATAACCCTATAATCTGCAATACTTTAAAAGCATGGTTTATTACACAAAAGCTTGAAGGGAGGTCTGGTCTAAAATCTCCGTTGGTTCCAATTCAGGGCAATCCTAACTTCTGACCAGGCAAGGTGGATGGTGGGTATAGCACTTGGACATCTCGAGGGATAAAAAGGATGCGTGATTTATTTCAGGGTGAATCCATGTTGTCATTTGCACAACTTCAAGAAAAGTACAATCTTCCCAGACATGACTTTTACAAATACCTGCAGATCCGGGACTTCATAAACAGGGGAACTACTCTTATAATGATGCCACTACATCTGCAGTTGAACAATTACTCCTCCTTGGCCCAACTAGGAAATCCATTACTCGTTTTTACGATGTCTTAAGCCAGACTGATGTGATCAATGTACAGGATGTTATGCAGAAGTGGCAAGATGAACTTGGTATAGATATTGATGGGGATAAGTGGACTAAGATATGGACTCAAACTAAGAAGATATCTGTGTGTAACCGTGCCAGATTGCTGCAATTTAAGATTGTGCACCGTTTACAAATCTCTCCAACAAAAGACATAAAATGAACTCTCACTGCATGTTTAAAATGTAAAATCTCAGTGGGCACCTATACTCATTGTATCTGGTCATGTCCTAAAATACAAGCATATTGGATGGGTGTTTTGCAAGATTTGGAAAAAATATTTGGTGTGGTGTTGCACATGGACCCTCTTTCCTTAATCCTGGGTTACACCACTCAGGATACTATTGTGGATGCCAACACTGCCAAACTGTATAATATCCTCACATATGCAGCAAGGAAGAATATCGTTTTGTCTTGGATAAGCGACAAACCCCCCCACTAAATCCAACTGGCACAAGATAATTATGGAATGTTTTCCCCTTGAGTCCCTGACCTGTCTGCTTCACTCTTCAGAGGGACAGTTTATGAACATTTGGACTCCAGCCTTAGGCTCTTTCTCTTTATCTTGTTGTCATTGCACTGATTGGGTGAATGTGAGTTGTAATTATGTATAGACTGTCTAGACCAATGTTGTACTGAGTGTTGTTTTATTGTTGTTATGTCAATATATAAACAGCTCAATAAACATATTTGTAAAAAAATAAATCAAAGTGTTGATCTACCTGAGGCGTTGGAGTCGTGAGCCGTCAGTCGGGACTCGAGTGACGAGAGCTGAACGCTCTGAACTGAAACACAGAACAAATCATCCTCATATTCAGACTGTGATTGGTTCATTCCACCGGTCCCTGGTGGGGGGGGTGGTGGTTCCCACACTGGTTTTCTCTGGACTGTAACTGGGTTCAGAACCCAGCAGCTCGTCACTGGTTTTAACAGATGACATCACATCCTCCTAGCTTCTCTCCATCAGCTTCCTGTTTGCGTTCACATTGATTTGAAGGTTTGATCAGTTTCAAAGAGCTTCACCACAGAAGTGTTGGTTCCTCATGTCTCTGTTGGTGGCTTGAGATCCTCGGGTGGAAGCTGCTGATCCAGATTCCAGACTGGGAACTAAAGAGCTTCAGCCCTCAGGCCGCTGGGCTTTGGATCCACCTTCAGGAGATCAGACTCCAGAGTCACGGACTTCTCCAGCTCTTAGAAACCGTTTGTATAGATGAAACATCCTGTGATGTCGTCTTTCTATCGTCTTCTTATCAGCTGGACGTCATCTATTCATGTCTCTTGTCCCTTCACTGCTTTCATGTCAACACGTGTTTATGTGACTCTTATATTTCTTGATTCCATCTGAACACTTCTTTGTGTTGTGTGGTTTTCTGGAGACGTTGCTTCCTGTCGATTGTTATTTCTCCTGTTTTCACTTCGCTGTCACTTTTCAACTCGGTTTTTTTAATGTGCTCGATGAATAAAGATGATTATTATTATGATCTGTACCTGACCCTCAGTTATTAATGCTAAATCATGGGGATCATTTCAATAATTTCAGAAAAGAGATGTTTATGAAGGAGTTCCTCAGGGAACCGTGTTGGATCCTCCACAGTTTCAACCTGAAGAATCACAGAATCTTTCACTCGTTTACAAACATTCATAAACAAGATGTTAGATAAAGAAAACCTCACCAGTGTTTTGTGTCTTCAGCTCCTGCAGCTGCTTCTCACTGAGGCTCAGTGTGTTCATCACGTCTGAGGAGGAACCGGAGATATGAGTCATCGATGAGTTAAAGCAAGAATGAATCCACGTGTTGACGATAATCAAAGTGTTGATCTACCTGAGGCGTTGGAGTCGTGAGCCGTCAGTCGGGACTCGAGTGACGAGAGCTGAACGCTCTGAACTGAAACACAGAACAAATCATCCTCATATTCAGACAACATTTGAATAAACGTCAACATTCACAATGTTAATGTCTAATTGTCATTTGATTATTATGAAATAATAAAGAAATAAGTGGCAAAGATTCTTATATCTTTTTATTTGAGGTTCACTTTGCTTCTGTTCCATGAAGAAGAAACAGGAGTTCCTCAGAGAACCACGTTGGATCCTCCACAGTTTGAGAACTTGAAGGTTTGATCTTGTGCCAATTTGTGTCACTTTTTAAAAACATATGGATATTAATCTCCAGAGATTTGAAGAATCACAGAATCTTTCACTCTTTTACAAACATTCATAAACAAGATGTTAGATAAAGAAAACCTCACCAGTGGTTTGTGTCTTCAGCTCCTGCAGCTGCTTCTCACTGAGGCTCAGTCTGTTCATCACGTCTGAGGAGGAACCGGAGATATGAATCTGATTATCATCATCGTGTTTAACGGGTCAGAATCCTGGAGTCTGGTTCCAGCTGATGGACTCGATCCAGATGAAAGAACAGTACCAGTGGTCAGGTGGTCCAGGAGCTCCTCCTGTGAGGCCACGCTTCTCTGCAGCTCCTTCAGGCTGGAGGTTCCTTCTGAAAACAGCACGTTGAACAGTTGGTGTTTGGTTCAGGTCGACGGTTCTGATTGGTTCTGATTGGGTTCTGATCGGTTCTGATGGGTTCTGATTGGGTTCTGATCGGTTCTGATGGGTTCTGATGGGTTCTGATGGGTTCTGATCGGTTCTGATCGGTTCTGATGGGTTCTGATTGGGTTCTGATGGGTCCTGATGGGTTCTGACGGGTTCTGATGGGTTCTGATGGGTTCTGATGGGTTCTGATCGGTTCTGATTGGTTCTGATGGGTTCTGATGGGTTCTGATGGGTTCTGATGGGTTCTGATGGGTTCTGATGGGTTCTGATCGGACTGGGTCACTCACCGGCTCCGTGGGCCTGCAGCTGCTGGATGTGGATCTCAGCCGAGTTCAGTCGGATCTGCAGCTCCCCCCCCCAGGCAGCCGGTCCTGGAACACAGAGGAGAACCTGACTTCCTGGTTGGTGTCACAGAGAAGTGATGAGTCATCGATGTGTTTACCTGCAGCCGGAGTCTCCGTCAGCCGGGACCTCACCTCAGAGACTTCCACTGCACGAGCTGCAGGAACAAAGAGAGAAGGTTCTGTGCCGAGGTCTGAAAAGGTTCAGAAGACCTCCTGCTGATCTTCAGGTTCAAACCACATGAAGGAAACACTTCATTAGTCTATGATGAGATGTTTCCTCAGACATGTTTCTGATCCGGGGCTGGAGGAGACTCTAAGGTTCTGTGGGGTCTCGTACCTTTGTCGTTTTTCTCCAGCTGCAGAAGTCGACTCGTCACAGACGACAGATTTTCTTCCAGAGCTGAGGAGCTTCTGGTCGCTGAGAGAAGAGACGTTTGTTTCATGAACCAGAACATGAACAAATGAATGAACAAATGAATGAATGAATGAATGATCTGGAGGATGGATCATTTACTCATGGAGACACTGAGCTGGTTTCCCTCGGCAGACGAGTTCGGTCGACTGTGTAGAGCTGAAGGATGAAACCACACATCCACTCAATAACAGTTGATCAGTTCATCAGTGTCTGTAACAACAGTTTCATAATCACCTTGAGAGGTGGAGTTCAGCTCCGCCAGGCCAGCGAGTCGAGTCTCTGAGTTCAGCTCCGCCAGGCCAGCGAGTCGAGTCTCCGAACTGTTGAAGGCTGGAAAACCTGGAGGTGTCAGATGAAACTGGAGAAGTAACTTCATCTGATCAGTTACATGCTACATGCTACATGCTACATGCTACATGTTACATTGCATTCTGCCGCTAATAAAAAGTACTTTACTGAATACAATCTGTCTTTATCATCAGGATGTACCAGTCCTTTAAACTACCCCCCCGAGGTTTTTAACTACGGACCGATATCCAACCCCCCCTTCCTGCCTAAACTCCTGAGAAGGTTGTAGCCAATCAGCTGTGAGCGTTTCTCCAGGAGAGTAATGTGAGGACCTTCAGTCGTGTTTAGAGCCAATCACAGCACAGAGACAGTCTTGGTTAAAGTCACTAACGAGCTTCTAGCTTCAGATGTTTGTGTCCTCGTCCTGTTGGATCTCAGTGCAGCGTTCAACACAGAGACTAGAACAGCTCATTAGCATTAGAGGAACCGCCCGGAACTGGTTTAAATCCTGTTTGATCAGGTCTATAGATGCTGAGTCATCAGTGAGCTCCAGTGAACTCGGAGTTCCTCAGGGTTCTGTGCTCGGCCCAGTTGAATCGTTACCAGGACCCTGAGGATGACTCCAGGTTACAAACCGGATCAGTGTCATCAATTAACTACACTTCATGTTTCAAGGACCTGGATGTGATTTCCTCTTATTAAACTCAGATGTAACAGAGGTTCTAGTCCTTGTCCCTGAACACCACACAGGAGCAGCCGAGGCGTTTGAGGAACAGAGTTTCGTGTGGGACAGATCTGACCTGAGATCTGACCTGAGATCTGACCTGAGATCTGACCTGAGATCTGACCTGAGATCTGACCTGAGATCTGACCTGAGATCTGTCTCCTCAGCTCCTCCATCACACTCTCGGTGCTGCACAGACGAGAAGCCAGGACTGAAATCACAGAGACAACAACACATCAGCTCCAGCTTCCACACGTCTGAGGATGAAGGTGATGATGATGATGATGATGATGATGATGATGATGATGATGATGATGATGATGATGATGATGATGATGATGATGATGATGATGATGACCTGCGTTCTTCCTCCTCAGCTGCTCCACGGTGCGCTCGTTTGCCCTCAGCCTCGTCTGCAGGAACGGAAGCTCTGACGCCATGGCTGTGGAGACAGTGGTTACCATGGCAACCAGACACAAGAACAGTGGCCACAGATGCTAGGACAGATGAGACATGAGGAGATAGACTCATAGGGCTCCTCACCTGCGCTCTTCTTCTTCAGGTGCTCCACCGAGCTCTCGCTGGCGTTCAGGCCGGACACAAGCGTCCACACCTGGGCGGCAAGATCTGAGACACAAGGAGACACAAGTGGGTCATGGTCCTTTGATCCAGCGCCACCTGCAGGTCAAACCTTAAACTGTCCAGCACTTTGGATCAAACACCTGCTCAACCTCAGGTCGACTCTCAGGCGTTTGAATGTTTGTGGAGCCCGTGGACACTGGCGTCAGATTTATGAAAGATAACCTTCATTGTGATGATGTCATCAGTGTGTAGTCAGCTGACCGTGTTACCTCAGGAGGCTCCTCCTCCAGTGTCTGCCATGTTTCTACAGAAGCCCAGAGGGGACAGACCTGCAGACGGACTTTGTGTCTTCTGTCCCCTGAAGCTCTGAAGCTCTGAAGGCTTCCACTAAAAGCTTGGTGAGCAGGGGTGAGGGTGTATTCTGTAGCTTCACCACTAGATGTCGCTAAAGCCAGTAAAGCCTGAGGCCGCGTGGTTTCACACTATATCTCAGAATTCAGAATTCTTTTTTTGCCAGGTATGTTTGCACATACAGGAAATTGCCTTGGTGTCATTGGTGCACTGAACATAAAACAACAATATAAAAACAACAATGTATAACAAAATAGAGTAAAATATAAACAGTAACAGAGTTAGGGGCACGTGCTGTGCTAAGGTGCAGAGATTGGTGATAGTGCCAATAATATATAAATTATAAATTAGTTATGGACCTGAACATCCAGGTTCTCCTCAGTGAGGAACAAAGAGAATCTCCAGCTGAGCTCATTGGTTCTTCATGTTGTAAACAAGGTCTCGTGTGAGGGACACTGAACTCCACCTGTCGGAGGAAGCAGGACAAACGGCTCCTTTCCCCATCACCCACCTTTGCTCTGCTCTTCTGTCTCCTCCACCCTCCTCCTCAGATCTGAGATCAGCTCCTCCCGCTGGTGGTCGACCGTCTCCTGAAGTCCGTCCAGGCCTCGTCTCTGCTGCTCCGCCTCCACCTCTCCGTCCCGCAGCCGGCTCTCCATGCTGCGCAGGGCCTGGCGCCGCTCCACCTCCTCGGCCTTCAGGCTCAGGACCAGCTCCCTCAGCCCCCACAGCTCGTCCCAGAGGTCCAGGAGCTCCGGGGGCCCGTCGACCTCCGGCCTGAGGTCGGCCGTCCGCCTGAGGTCGACCCCCGGCCTGAGGTCGACCCCCCGCCTGAGGTCATCCTCCTGCCTGAGGTCATCCTCCTGCCTGAGGTGGTCCTCCGACAGCCCCCGAGGGACGAAAGGAGACAAACAGAGGAGCAGAAACAAAACCGACTTCATCCTGAAACACCAACCTGCTGCTGAACAAGCACCAACAGCTTACACACACACACACACACACACACACACACACACACACACACACACACACACACACACTAATCCTCCACACCGACCCGGCCTCAGTGGTCTCAGCTGCTCTTTGTGTTTCAGGTCACGGTTAAACGGCCTTGACATCCTGTATGAAAACACATCATGTGGTTGAAGCTCCAGACGTTAAACCACTTGTTTTGGTGGCAGAGGCAGAAGTTGAGCTGCAGATGATTGATGATCTGGAAACAGAGAATCTTGTGAGGACGTAGAACTCTGACCTCCGACCTCCGGCAGGTTTGATAAGACCAGTCGCGTGTTTCACATCTGACTTTAAAGAACAACACAGAAACTCCAGCTTGGACAGACAAGTCTCCAGAGGATGAACCCTTCACACGATGGGGTTCGTGGGTCACGTGATTAACGACCAATAAAAGGTTGATTGTGGCCAAAGGTCATCGACTGGTTCATCATTTGGTTGAAGATTTCCCACCTGTGTCAGGTGACCTCTGCTGATGAAGACCATGAGGAACCTGAGTCCTGCAGGGGGCGCTGTGTGGAGGTTCAGGCCTCCGGGGATCAGTGCTGCATACCAAACATAGCTAGCATGCTAATCTGCAGCTCACAGCTAATGACCCCAAGACCCCAGAGCTCAGGAGATCCATGTGACCCGAGGTCACGTGCACGCCGACCTGCCAGCAGTGTGTGTGTGTGTGTGTGTGTTAAACACAACTGTTGATTGACAGCTGTTTGGAAAGCATAAACAGGAAGTCATCGTTATGCTTCTGCAGAAAAATATATAATTCATCTGGCTTTTAAATTTGTGATCATTTATGCTTCAATTCTCTCTAAAGCTCAATGAGTGACATGTGTATGATGTGATTCATAAACAAACATATTTATAGAGTTCTGTATATTATTAATATTCACACGAAACATCAGCGGTCGTCCTGTTGCTACGGCAACACACACTTCCTTCTTTTATAATTACCACATCAACTTTAATAATAATGTAATTTCGGTTTGTCATTTTTTAATAAAACTTTATTCAGACGTCTTCTCTCCAGACATCTACCTTCACCGGGATCACATCAATCATTTGAGCAAACTGGTAATGAGACATTAAAATCCATTTTAAAATGCTAACGGCTTAATGCTAAACTGAGTAACACAAAGTAACTTTATACCAAAGTCAAAATACATAAACCTGTGAGGATGAGTGAGTTATAGTCTGTTAAACTGCTGATGAAGTTAATCTGCACATTTTCATTCATTTGGGACTGGATGCAGGTGTTTGAAATCCATCATGTGTGTTCAGGCCGACATGTGAGAACATCCAGACTCCTCGTCCACTGGCTGACCTCTGACCCCAGTCCTCTGACCCCAGTCCTCTGACCCCAGTCCTCTGACCCCAGTCCTCTGACCCCAGTCCTCTGACCCCAGTCCTATGACCCAGTCCTGACCCCAGTCCTGACCCCAGTCCTCTGAACCAGTCCTCTGAACCAGTCCTCTGAACCAGTCCTCTGACCCCAGTCCTCTGACCCAGTCCTGACCCCAGTCCTCTGACCCAGTCCTCTGACCCCAGTCCTCTGAACCAGTCCGGTCCTGGTTCACGCTCCGGTCTGGTTGGATCATCGCTGGCCGGTGTAAGCTCTGAACCAGGAGGTGACGGAAGCAGCAGCAGATGAGATCATCCCCCCGGTGTTAGCAGAGGGCTGGGAGACCTGCAAAGCACTCTGGGAAAGATCCATGGACTGTAAGAGGAGAAGATGAGGAGATGTTATCAAAGAGCAGACAGAGGTCAAACTAGTCTAAGGTCAAACTCTTCACACGAGTACTCAGTTGTTTGTACCTGTGATGGGATGTCACAGAAACGTGGACTGGGGACTGTCTCCCAGTCTGTCCCCAGGTCCGTCTCCTCGTCCGTCACCGCCTCGTCTCCACTCTCCTCCGTCGGGCCGGCCGCCTCCGGCTCCACAAACTCCATCGACTCCTCCAGGTCAGCGCTGACCTCGAACGGACCCGTCCTGAAAAACACATGAGGTGGGTTTACTGGAGAGAGAGAGAGTGAGAGAGACAGACACACAAAGAGGAGAGAGACACACACAGAGGAGAGAGAGAGACAGAGAGACACATAGAGTGAGGGACAGAGAGACACACAAAGAGGAGAGAGAGAGAGAGTGAGAGCGAGAGAGACAGACACACACAGAGGAGAGAGAGACACACAGAGTGAGGGACAGAGAGACACACAAAGAGGAGAGAGAGACAGACACACACAGAGGAGAGAGAGACACACAGAGTGAGGGACAGAGAGACACACAAAGAGGAGAGAGAGACAGACACACACAGAGGAGAGAGAGACACACAGAGTGAGGGACAGAGAGACACACAAAGAGGAGAGAGAGAGACACACAGAGTGAGGGACAGAGAGACACACAAAGAGGAGAGAGAGACACACACAGAGGGACAGGTGCATCTCACCTGCCCAGGTTGTCATTGTCCGGGGAAACCAGAAACATGATGTTCCTCAGAGTGTGATGAGGGTGAAGCTTGTCACTGTCGACGTGCTACACACACGCACACACACGCACACAGACACACACACATGCGCACACACACACACACACACACACACACACACACACACACAGTGAGTCTGCTGGTCAAAATGAATTGTACTTGGAGCATCAGGTGCAGATCAGAGTGGTTCTGACCTGGGAGAAGCAGAGGTGCAGGATGTTGGTGTTGAGTTTGCTCAGAGCTCTGGTGAATCGGTATCTGCTGAGGTTCTCTCCACAGAACTCACTGAGAACACACACAGTTACACATCATGGTTACAGCGTCCAGCTCCAGAGTTCTGCTCAGCAGGTTTCTCACCTGTTGCACAGCTTCTTGGGCAGGTTGACGTCCAGGATGTGAGACAGGACGGTGGCGAGCTGCGTGGCGTAGCAGAGAGCAGCACTGATGGTGTGAGCCGGGTTAATGTGGTCCAGCTCTGCAGAGGTCAGAGGTCAGACCACGAATGAGTTTGCTGTGATCAAGTTAAAATCACATCTGGAACCGAAACGTGTTTTCCAGGTGTGAATGGAGTCAGACAGATGTAAATATGATGATCTAACTAATCATCAGCTCACGTAATAGTTTGTGAAAGGAACTTTAAACTCTTGAGAACTGAGTGAGCGGCACAGACGCACCTGGGCCCTGGCTGGTGCTCTTCTCCTCCACCCAGCTGTAGTAGGTGGAGCAGTCTCCGTTGCTAGGCAGCGTGACGGGCGCCCCTGTGATGCTGATGCTGGTCTCCCCGTTCTGGTCGTCCCAGATCCAGCGTCCGGACAGGTAGGTGGTCCTCCGAGCCTCGGCCAGCTCGCTCACCGTGCTGGAGGTCAGAGCCAGGTCGGACTCGGTCACCACGTCCGCGGGGTCTCTGGTGGACAAACGCAGGGGCAGAGGGAGGTGTTTTCTACAGTGAAGATGGAATGTCCTCACGGTGAGACAGAGAGTCGGTGGTGTCTCACCTGCTGCCCTGCTTCTCCTCCTGCGTGGGGAACATGTGCGTGGTGAGCTCCAGGATGTGCTCTCGTCTCAGAGCCGCCAGCTGACTCAGGCGGCTCTGCAGCTCGCGGCTGCGTCTCTCCAGCAGATCCCCCAGGCGCCGGTTGTGACGCTCGATTTTGTCCCGTTTCTCCTGGTGACGTCCGGCCCGCCGCTGCAGCCGCTGCCCGTCCTCCTGGGAGCGCAGGTGGAGGTCTTTATCTGCAGGAGGAGGACACTGGAGGATGAGACAGAGACCAGGACCAGGAGCAGAAGGAGGAGGAGGCTGGAGACGGACTCACCGCTCTTCACCTCCTCGTTGCCCCAGGAGACCGCCTCCTTCAGCTGCTCGATCCTCATCCTGCACGACATCAGCTTCCACTTCTGAGGAAAGATCGGTTAGTTTGTTCCGTCTCATGTGAACTGAACAGGATGATGGAGGACGGTGCAGGACTGAAGTATAAATAAATAAATGCATAAATAAAAAAGGAAATAAAAAAATATGTATGCTAATGAGAAAGGCGGGCATTCCTGAAGTCTCATGCGGGATTGTCACAGGAGTGTGATGATCCAGTTCTACTACTTCTGCCTTTCAATACTGACTGGTTTCTGGTGTCTCTGAGCGAGTAGTGTGTGTGTGTGTGTGTCTCTGAGCGAGTAGTGTGTGTGTGTGTGTGTGTGTGTCTCTGAGCAAGTGTGTGTGTGTGTGTCTCTGAGCAAGTGTGTGTGTCTCTGAGCGAGTGGTGTGTGTGTGTGTGTGTCTCTGAGCGAGTGGTGTGTGTGTGTGTGTGTCTCTGAGCAAGTGTGTGTGTCTCTGAGCGAGTGGTGTGTGTGTGTCTCTGAGCGAGTGGTGTGTGTGTGTGTGTGTCTCTGAGCAAGTGTGTGTGTCTCTGAGCGAGTGGTGTGTGTGTGTGTGTGTCTCTGAGCGAGTGGTGTGTGTGTGTCTCTGAGCGAGTGGTGTGTGTGTGTCTCTGAGCGAGTGGTGTGTGTGTGTCTCTGAGCGAGTGGTGTGTGTGTGTCTCTGAGCGAGCGAGTGGTGTGTGTGTGTGTCAGTGCTCTTAAAAAATCACAGCTGCTGGAAACCAGTCAGTATTGAAGGCAGAAGTAGTAGAACTGGATCATCACACTCCTGTGACCAATCCTGCACGAGACTTCAGGAAGGCCCGCCTTTCTCATTAGCATACGGACACAGAAATAAAGAAGTAGATAAATGTGGAAGTAAATATATGTTGAAATATATTTAAGACATTTATTTATACATTTCTGTATTTATTTATTTCCTTTTTATTTATGTATTTATACGTCACGTATCGTCCTCCATACAGGGTAACTCAACAAGGTGACATTAAACAGTTTTTATTTTAAGTATGTTTATTTGTCACAATGTCTCCGTCCATGTCTCACATGAGGCTTCTCGTTATCTTCAACTCTTTCTTTCTTCATTTGCTTTGGTGATGTTTGGTGATTCTCTTTTTAATATTGGGGGAGTTCATAGATGGATGACTCATCTCCACCTCCTCGAGAAATGAAGCTAAAATATCTCTGATGCAAACTCTGATCACGTTTAGGGTGATGACGTAATAAACACAAACATCAGAGAGATAAGAACGAGCTGAAATGACAGAAACATCTTTACAAACATTTATTTAACGTCTACTTTGTTTAGTTTGGTCCCATCTGCTAAGATGGAGGTTTATACGCTATACTGCGGTCAGACACCAGGGGGCGATACAGATTTAGCTTCAGCTTTACAGGCTTTGGTGCAGACAGATAAAGGCTCCACACCAGGTGTAACCATAGCAATAGTGATGCGTTCTAAAACCATCGGAGTCCCGGGACATGAGACGATCTCTCAGGGGACATGTCTCTGTGGGAGGACCTGATGAAGACACTGTTTACAGCAGCGGAGCTGGACTCACCATCTCATCCGCCTGCAGCTTCCTGTCCATGGCCCCGATGACTCTGAGGAGAGAGGAGTTTAGAATCAGGTTCCTGAGTCGCTCACAGATCTCACCACACTTCACTAGCAGCTGTGACTTCACCTCTGCTGCAGCTCCTCCTTCTCTCCCTTCAGCTTCTTCAGCCGCTCCAGCTTGTCAACGTATCTGCAGCAGAACAAACAGCTGGGATTTGTATCTGAAGGTTGAATGTTCACACAGAAGCAGAGTCGCTGTAGATCTGGTCCCAGAGTTCAGCTGGAGAAGCTGCAGCCAACTGGAAAACCACCAGGACACTCTGGGGTTTCACCTGTTGTGGAACTCTAGCAGGGCTGCTAACAGAGCCCAGCTAACATGAGCATGCAGGTTGGAACTAGCAGTGGGTAGCTAACTGCTAACAGAGCCCAGCTAACATGAGCATGCAGGTTGGAACTAGCAGTGGGTAGCTAACTGCTAACAGAGCCCAGCTAACATGAGCATACAGGTTGGAACTAGCAGTGGGTAGCTAACTGCTAACAGAGCCCAGCTAACATGAGCATACAGGTTGGAACTAGCAGTGGGTAGCTAACTGCTAACAGAGCCCAGCTAACATGAGCATACAGGTTGGAATTAGCATTGGGTAGCTAACTGCTAACAGAGCCCAGCTAACATGAGCATACAGGTTGGAATTAGCATTGGGTAGCTAACTGCTAACAGAGCCCAGCTAACATGAGCATACAGGTTGGAATTAGCAGTGGGTAGCTAACTGCTAACAGAGCCCAGCTAACATGAGCATACAGGTTGGAACTAGCAGTGGGTAGCTAACTGCTAACAGAGCCCAGCTAACATGAGCATACAGGTTGGAATTAGCATTGGGTAGCTAACTGCTAACAGAGCCCAGCTAACATGAGCATACAGGTTGGAATTAGCAGTGGGTAGCTAACTGCTAACAGAGCCCAGCTAACATGAGCATACAGGTTGGAATTAGCAGTGGGTAGCTAACTGCTAACAGAGCCCAGCTACCATGAGCATACAGGTTGGAATTAGCATTGGGTAGCTAACTGCTAACAGAGCCCAGCTAACATGAGCATACAGGTTGGAATTAGCAGTGGGTAGCTAACTGCTAACAGAGCCCAGCTAACATGAGCATACAGGTTGGAATTAGCATTGGGTAGCTAACTGCTAACAGAGCCCAGCTAACATGAGCATACAGGTTGGAATTAGCAGTGGGTAGCTAACTGCTAACAGAGCCCAGCTAACATGAGCATACAGGTTGGAACTAGCAGTGGGTAGCTAACTGCTAACAGAGCCCAGCTAACATGAGCATACAGGTTGGAATTAGCATTGGGTAGCTAACTGCTAACAGAGCCCAGCTAACATGAGCATACAGGTTGGAATTAGCAGTGGGTAGCTAACTGCTAACAGAGCCCAGCTAACATGAGCATACTGGTTGGAATAACCAGTGGGTAGCTAACTGCTAACAGAGCCCAGCTAACATGAGCGTACAGGTTGGAATTAGCATTGGGTAGCTAACTGCTAACAGAGCCCAGCTAACATGAGCATACAGGTTGGAATTAGCAGTGGGTAGCTAACTGCTAACAGAGCCCAGCTAACATGAGCATACAGGTTGGAATTAGCAGTGGGTAGCTAACTGCTAACAGAGCCCAGCTACCATGAGCATACAGGTTGGAATTAGCATTGGGTAGCTAACTGCTAACAGAGCCCAGCTAACATGAGCATACAGGTTGGAATTAGCAGTGGGTAGCTAACTGCTAACAGAGCCCAGCTAACATGAGCATACAGGTTGGAATTAGCAGTGGGTAGCTAACTGCTAACAGAGTCCAATATACCTGAAACCAGCACCATTGACTCAAAGATATCACACCACAGCTAACAAGCTACAAGCTACCAGTTAGCTGCTGCTAAAGGCAACTCGTTGATAGTCAACAGATAATAAATAAACATCTTATTTCGCTGTATGACGTTTCATTCAGTTCCAGTATTAAATCTGAACAAAGAAACATCGGAGTAAACAAACTTCAGTGAAGATTAAACCTGAAAATGTTATAAATACAGGGAAATCATTGGATTGTTTCAGTTTTCACTTGCGTGTAATGAAGCAAACAATTAAGCTGTTCATCACTAACTAACTAACTAGTAACTAACTAGTAACTGGCCCTGGGAGATCCAGTTCAAGACTTGTAAACAGCTGGTGGTAAAGCAGGTTCTGTCCTCCTGGTGGACCCTGTGTGGACAGACAGCAGAGCTACGGGACACAGAGACAACAAACCGAGACATCTGCAGTAAAAGCTCAGGATGAACCGTCACCTCTCCGTGTTCCTCCCGTCGAAGTACACGAAGTCTCCGGCCTGGACGCAGCGGGCACAGGTGAGCCTGCGGCGGGAGGTGCTGCACAGCGGGCACCGCTCCACCGCCACGTACAGACCCTCCGCGTCGTCCACCGACTCCCCCATCACACAGCCCGGGCCCGAGTGAGCCGGAGGCGGCTGCTGGGGCCGGAGAGGCGGCCTGGAGGCTGGGTGAGAGCCCGACGAGGAGGCAGCTCGGTCCGGACAGAGCGGCGGGAGCCCCGCGGGGGACGCCATGGAGAGGAGCCGAGCTAGCTGGTGGAGCTAACCAGCTGTGCTACCTAGTGAAGCTAACCAGCTGTGCTACCTAGTGAAGCTAACCAGCTGTGCTACCTAGTGAAGCTAACCAGCTGTGCTAACTAGTGAAGCTAACCAGCTGTGCTACCTAGTGAAGCTAACCAGCTGTGCTACCTAGTGAAGCTAACCAGCTGTGCTACCTAGTGAAGCTAACCAGCTGTGCTACCTAGTGAAGCTAACCAGCTGTGCTACCTAGTGAAGCTAACCAGCTGTGCTACCTAGTGAAGCCCACCAGCTGTGCTACCTAGTGAAGCTAACTGGAACGAGCCGATCACCAGCTCGTTCTATTTTTCACTGACGTCGCCATAATACTTAATAACATCCGGACACGTGGTGTTGTTTAGATGAGAGGAGTCCGTTACTTCCGGTTTCTTCTGAAAACGTGACTGGTTTGTTGTGTAATGACGTAGTATGCGTGGGCGGAGTCGGGAAAAGAAGGACTGTACGGAGCTGGAAACGTCAATAACAAGAATGAAGGGACCTCATATCAATAACCCATAATACTTTTTATCTCAAGTTCTTAAGAAGTTTGCTCATTCCAAATATTGAATATTTTTATTTTCCTGTATTATATAATATATATATATAATTATAACATACTATACATGTAAATATTTACAGATGTGAACTATACAGTAGATCGTAAAAACATGATCAACTTCAATTACACCTTCATGTGATAGTAAATGTAACAAATCTGGATTTTGAATGGATCAATGCATTAGAGCCCCTGAACTAAACATTCATTTTAATTTCAGCTCAAGAATAAATGAATAATATTGAAATGAAAGACGCTCACAGTCACTTCCAGCAGAACTCAACTCACTGATATGATCATCAACTGTTTTTACAAGAGTCGGTTTCGCTGGCGTTTAAATCAAAGTCTGATTCAGATCAAACATTCAGCTCGTTTCTTCTCTGCAGGGATTCACAAAACATTTATTTTTTCCAGAATAGTGACACATTCAACACAAAATAAATACAGATATACATATATACATATATATACAGTTATGTATAAATGAGCAGGAAGTGCTGTCTTCACTGTTTCCTGAAGCCTCTCAGGATCGGATAAATGTTCTCAAACGCTTCGTAGATCTCAGCTCGTTCTTTAGCTCCTGCAATTCAATACACGACTTAATAACTATCACAACTCGATAAGTGTTTTAGAATTATGAGTTTTATGTTTCATAATGACGAGGTTTTCATAATGATCAAATCTGGATGTTGGTAAATTAACCCTTACCCACTCTCACCTTCTACCACAGAACCCTGAACCCTAACCCTTCCTTATGATCATGTAGCTTTCTTGGAATCTGAACTAGTGTTAGGTGATAACTCTGCAGCTGGAACTTTAAACATGAGATATGAGTTCCATTACCAGTCAGAACCACTTTCCCAGAAACAAAGATGAGCAGGACGATGCGAGGTTTCACCATCCGGTAGATGAGGCCGGGAAACAGCTCTGGTTCATAACTGTGGAGACAAAACAAGAACAATCAGTTTCCACAGATAAAGAAACAGATTCAATCTCCTTTTACTTTCCACGGATCTCAACCTGATGGTTGTCTGGAGAAAACTGTCCCCTCGCTAAATAACTCTTAGCCAATTTAACCCTATATATAGCTAACATGATATAAGCTGACTCTTAGCTTATTAAACAGAAGCTAACATAATATAAGCTGTGCACGTGTTCTCATGTGTTGACTGTTTCCAGGTGTATTGATGGAATGTATGGATGGTTCTGTATGAGCGGAGGCTGCTCTGGTCACAGGTCACCTGACTCATCATGAGAACAACAAACATTCTCACACGTTTGTTTACGTTTGACGTCATCACCTTTCACAGGAACGCTAGGAAATCGGAACTCGGAAATTTCACTCTGGAATATCCGAGTTGTGTTGAACGCAGCACAAACTAACCAAACTCACTCTAGCCTTAGAAAGAGTCAAGTCAAAGTTCATTTATAGAAAACCTCTGAGTTCTGCATGTGTTCCCACTGGTTCCATGAGGACATTGAAATGATTTGATTTCACTGAAGCTGTTAAGTTAGCTAACAACGTCTCCCTGCAGCCGGTATTTGTGCTAAGCTAGGCTAACCCAGTCGCAGCAGTCTGTGGATCTACCTGCTGAACTGCTGGTGGGTCAGAACCAGTCCTTCCAGCCTGATGGGGAAGAACACGTCACAGCTGGCCACCATGTTCTGGATTTTAAAGTCCATGAAGCGAGCAGGGAAACCGAGCTTCTGCACCACCCGGGCGTATTTCCTGGCTGCCAGCCGAGACTGCTCCTCACTCAAACGCACCCAGAGGGAAGAAGAGGGTTAATACACTCAAACTAAGAATCCCTTCCTGGTTCAAACATTATATCATCGGAGGTGAAGACTGCAGCGGCTTCTTCTTCTATTGTTTAATTCTGTCTCTACTTCCTGTGATTGGTCCAAACTATCCAACAAAGTGTTTTCACTTCAAACCAACAGAACCTGGTTCAGTTTGATCCAGACCCAGAACTCCTCTTCTGCTCTGAGGAACCGTTCACACCTGATGTTCAGAATCTGAAGCTCTGAACCACACCAGGTGTGAAAGCTCTCTATGTTTTTGATGGGATCAATAGGTGGAGCTGATATTGTGAGAGATGTTGGTTGTTCTGCTCCAGAAGCAGCTGTGTCTTCTCTGCTCATAACAAACACCTGGAAGTTCCTGCAGTTGGATTTGGGCTTTTTGTCATAGGAAGGTTCCAAAGAGAGTAAATGAGTTGAAGTATATGAGCCCTGGTAAGATCTGGCCCAGGTGCACGTTAGTTCCTTTCTTTCAGCAGAGGTGGGATGAAGGGGACAGACTGACCTCTTGGCTCCTGTGCAGACCATCTTCCCTGAGCTGAAGATCAGCGCCGTGGTTCGAGGTTCTCGGATCCTCATGATGACGGCCGCGAAACGCTGAAACACAACTGGCTGCACCTCATAGATTCCAAACATATAGAAATGACACTTGCACAAAAGGAAAGTCTGGGTTCTGACCTTCGGGTTGTATTCAGCGTTTCTGGCTTGCAGGGCGATGAACTTCAGGTCCAGAGGACAACCCAGGTTCACCGTGGAGACAATGTTCCTTTGGTCAAGGAGAGGGTTTCACTTCATCTTCATCATCATGATGTTAACTGCTGCTCTCATTAATAACATCATTTCATCTATAAATAGGCCTCATTTTTAACCCACACATCTATCAGACCTCATTTTGTGCTATTGTCACTTCTCAAGCAAAGTTTGGATCTATGAAAACTTGCCGGAGAATGAGCCTCATTCACCAACATCTTCTTAAGAATTGTCTTTAATTTGTTCTTCAGAAGTTTTATAAGAAAAGTGTCAGATTCATAAAAAGTTCTTAAACTATAGAAAAATGTCACATCTGTGTTTTTATGTTGATGAATGATGTGTTCGTATATCAGTTCTTTGAGCGTGAGCATCATGGGAAACAAGAACTGAAGCTCAATGGAGACGGGACCTGACGGGACATGTTGGATCAGACTCAATGTTCTGGATCAGGTTCTGGTTCAGGTTCTGGTTCAGGTTCTGCTCGGGGCTCACACAGGGAGCTGTGCATCCACAGACCTGGTTCAGTGCAGAGACATCTCTGACCTCACAACAGAAATACACTTTTCAGAATCAACAGGAAATTATACAATCATATTGGGGCTGTGGCTGCAGGTCAGAGGTCGTCCTCCAACCAGAAGGTTTTATTTGTAGAGTCTATTGGTTCATGTAAACCATTTGTTTTTCAAAGATCTGACTTTTTACTTCATAAAATACAAACACCATCGATGAAGTACTGCAGATAAAGTATTAGTACCACACACTTCTACTACTTACTGTAACTGTGGGATGATCCCTGATCTCTCTGTCGTAGGGGTCATGGGGGTCATGGGGGTCATAGGAGTCATGGGACAAAAGGAGGAGGTGACTGTCCCCATTCCTGATGTGGACGCCTCCTTATGGAAGTCAGCAGCTATGGAATCCTGGGAATTGTAGTCTAGACAGACGCCGCTGTCCTGAGACGTGTCCACAGCTGCAGTTGGACATTCTGCTGCTTCAGCTGAAATTAAATCATGAGTCAGCTTCCTGTTAAAGGTCATGACCTCAGTCAGGAAGTGGACATTACTCTGAACTTCAGGATCTCTGCTGTTGTGATGCTGACGCAAGAATCATTCATGTTCCAGGTCGACTCAGAAGTAGATGTTTTTGGAGCTGGAGGACACGTCCACCTGCCTCCTGCACCCATGGACAGTACCAGCTGTCACTCACCCTGTGGTACCCCCCCCCCCCCCCCTCAACACATCTGGTGCTTTATGGTCTGTTTGACTCTAAATGATCATAATTCACTAAATGAACATCAGCTGTTTGAAGAAGACTTGAAACTAGAGACTGAGACAGAAACTCCTGAATGTTTACTGACGTTATAAAGTGAGAAATCACTTTCTATAGAAACTACCAGAGGAGTCGCCCCCTGCTGGTCAGAGGGAGATCCTTTCAGGCTCTTCCACATTGGCTTCACTTTCCAGACTCTGAGTCTGTTTTTATTTACAGTTTAAATCTGCTAACTTATCATAAGGTTTGTTGAAAAGATCTTCAGTGATGTCACACCTGTGTCTTCCTGTGTGGTGAGCTCATCAGGCAGGAAGCTCAGGTCCAGCTCCTCCCCCTGCTGTGCACCCGCCTTCTCAGGCTCCTCCCCCAACACAAAGCTGGGGTCCTGCAGGAGCCAATCAATCAATCAACCAAAGTTTACATTTAGAACGTGTGAAAGCAGCTCACATCAGAATGAAAATCCTCCTCAGACCACAAATACACATGTTCATTTTTTCAAAATGACTTCATAAACTACATATTTAAAATGTTTTGTTCAATTGATGTTTTCAGATTTCAACATTCTGAGAGTGAGAATATGAGACTGAGAATTCAGACGGATCAGAGCTCATGTTTCTGGATTGATTTGAATCAAGAGAAACAGTTTGTTGTTGAAACTTCTTTGAATCTTTGACTCTTTGACTCCACAGAGGAAAGTGAGTCCAGGTCACAGATGCTCTGCTGTCACACCACTCTCTCTTAATAAAGCTTTGGATGTTCAAACAGGAAACTTTACTCACATTTGCAATGGAGTCGTCAAAGTATCGCTCCAGCGCCGACTCGTCCATGAGTGAAGCACCTGATCCAGAACCTGATCCAGAACCTGATCCAGAGCCTGATCCAGAACCTGATCTAGAGCCTGATCCAGAACCTGATCCAGAGCCTGATCCAGAACCTGATCCAGAGCCTGATCCAGAGCCTCACAGCTGCTTCCAATCCAAACTGATGTGACCCTGAACTCTTCAGCCAGTCACAGACCTGCTCACCTGCTGCTGCAGTACCGCTGCCAACCTGCAGCAGGCGCTCTGTGAGAAATGTAAACAGGCTGATGATTGTTTCTTCTTGAATGGTTCATGTTTTCCGCTGCATTTCTTTCTTAAAAATAAAATATTAAAAATAACATTTTATTCTTAACTCTGAGGTAAGAGGTAGATAATGTTCCTGTTTACTTTCCAAACCTTTTTAAGACTTTAACTCTTTACATTTATAGATTTACAGAAAACACGTCTGTTCAAAGGGTTTTTATTAGTTTGTTCTGACTCTTGCTGAGGGTTAAGGACAGATGACGTCACACCATGTCAAAGCCTTATGAGACATATTGTGATTTTTGAATGTGGGCTATACAAATAGAATTGTATTGATTTATTGACTCACCACTGAACTTCACCCTCCCGCCTGCAGGTGGAGCTGCTCCGCCGACAGCACAGAGGAGTTATGCGCATGCGCACAGAATGTAAACACGGCAGCATGGCAGCGCGAGGTCTGATCAGACTATACAACTGTATATTATTGTGTATATAACTGTGTGTATATAACTGTGTGTATATACCTGTGTGTATATACCTGTGTGTGTATAACTATGTGTATATACCTGTGTGTATATAACTCTGTGTATATAACTGTAGGAAAAGACAGGACATTGAAGCTATAGACTCCAGAGCAGGTTGAACAAATGGAGTCTGTGAAGAAACATCTGAGCGAGTTTTCACTGGAGGCTCATGGTGAGTGAACTACTACTGATACTAATACTGCAACTACTGATACTATTAACACTACTGATACTATTAACACTACTGATACTTATACTGCAACTACTGATACTAATACTGCAACTACGGATACTATTAACACTACTGATACTAATACTGCAACTACTGATACTAATACTGCAACTACTGATACTATTAACACTACTGATACTACTGATACTATTAACACTACTGATACTTATACTGCAACTACTGATACTAATACTGCAACTACTGATACTATTAACACTACTGATACTAATACTGCAACTACTGATACTAATACTGCAACTACTGATACTATTAACACTACTGATACTAATACTGCAACTACTGATACTACCATCCTAATACTGATTCAAATATTACTGTTTCCATTACAGTACTCTCCTGCCATCATTACTCATGGTCCTCTCCTTGTACAGTACACCACCTCTACCACTACAGATACTATTACTCAAAGTACTGCTACAAGTATATACACATACTGCACAATTACCTCTGCTGTCAACACTGGTACTAATAACTACTAGTTACTAGTACTTCCACAAATACTGCTGTGACTCCTGTAGTAGTACTACCGTTCCAACTGCAGTAGTGTGTATTTCCTGAGGAGCTGAGGAGTACAGTAGTGAGTATTGATTCTGTTGCAGATCTGTATCTGAACCGATCGGTTCCGTACCTGGAGCAGCCGCCGGAGCCCCTGAGCTTCTACCGCGACTGGATTGGTCCAAACAAACCCTGCATCATCCGCAATGCTGTCAGCCATTGGCCGGCTCTGTCCAGGTGGACGCCAGAGTACCTGAGGTGAGGAAGCCCCGCCCACTGATACCTTGACTTTTATTCTTCTTTGGTCGGAAAGATTTCATTCTGTTTCCTGTCTGCAGGGAGAAGGTGGGGTCAAAGGTCATCAGTGTGGCAGTGACTCCGAATGGTTACGCGGACGCAGTGAGCGGTGATCGATTCGTGATGCCTGAAGAGAGAGAGATGACTTTCTCTTCTGTTCTCGACGTCATAGAGGGGAAGGTGAGAGACTGCCCCTGCTGGACAAGTGAGAGACTGCAGGAGACACACGCAGCGTTCCCTCAGTGAGCTGGTGGATGAGTACTTCCTGTTGTGTCCTGCAGGGGGAGCACTCTGGTGTGTTCTACGTTCAGAAGCAGTGCTCCAACCTGCTGGAGCAGCTGCCGGAGCTCACGGGCGACGTGGAGCCTCACGTGTCTTGGATGAGCGCCGCGCTCGGTGAGTTCTCAGCCGCCGCCGCTGCTGCTGCTCTAAAGATCCACAGGAAACCAAACCAGAAGAATTATAAACATAAGAATGACCAATTCTCTTGAACGTGATTTGACAAACACATATGAGAAGCAACATTCTTATAAATTATTGAAATAGAACATTTCAGATGAAACTCAAACTACTAAAATATTTCATGGTTCCAGAAGAAGTTTGGTATTTAACATTTCTAACTAGTTTCTGTGAAATGTTTCAATTAATCAGCAGAAGAATCAGTAATGAAATAAAACACTGCAATAAACATGGAGCTGGAACAGAGCTTCCAAACAACATTTCTCAGACATGAGCAAAGTCTCAAAGAAGAAAAAGGTCAGATATCAATAAACTAGGATCTGAAACACATCAAAGTTCAGTTTCATCAGCAGGAGGCTGCAGAAATGTGGCTAAAGTGCGATGATTGGACAACTGTGCAACGATCCAAACGGCTCAATCAGCTCAAACATATCGAAGGGACCAAACCTACTCATGCAGTCAGTTTCCCTCAGGAAGGATCCTCACCTGGTTCCTGTAGGATCACTAGGCCGCTGGGTGACTGTTTGTTTCACGACTGTCAGCATGTGAAGTTGTTGTAGAAAGTCTTTTTGTCTTTGAAGGCACCGTGAAGAATTCAAGATGGAGGATTTCACCAAGTGCTCAGTGCTGCTGCCGGTGGCCACAAGGAAACTTACAACAGTTCCTATTGAAATATAACTTTCAGTGAATGTTGAACCGGGTCCCAGGAATCATTTTGTGTTATTGTGTGATCACTGTTGACTCTAAGAAATATAACTGTGCTCCCTCGTAGTTCGACTCGTTTGATTCTCGACTCCTTAAACATACTGTTGAGTTTCTGTCTCGTCTGTGTGCACCTGAAGTCTCCGCCCTCTTCAGGGCGCACGCAGGCTGCTGGGGACAAGGTCATTCGTCATGAGAACGTTCAAGAACAAGTGTTCTAGTTCAGAGCAAATTTAATAATTTTTTTTTGTAGATATTGGAGAATGAAGCCTGATGAGTTTACTGATATTTCATCTCTGTTCCTTTAGGAAAGTTCCCTGATGCTGTGAACTTCTGGCTGGGAGAAGCGAGCGCCGTCACCTCCAGTGAGATGTGAACACAACACACCAGACACACACATTGTGTTGCTCATGTACCAACTGTGTGTGTTTCTGTCCTAGTGCACAAAGATCACTATGAGAATCTTTACTGTGTGATATCTGGAGAGAAACACTTCATCCTGCTGCCGCCCACAGACCGACCCTTCATCCCTTATGGTAACCATAGAAACCTCCCTGCATCCTGTCTGGTAACCATAGAAACCCCATGCACCACCAGCAGTGAACGTGCTGCGTCCTCCAGTGAGTCAGTAACCATAGTAACGGTCTCTCTGCACGGCAGGTGTGTATCAGCCGGCTGTTTATCGCCAGCGGGACGACGGCGAGTTCGAGGTCATCGATCAGAGCGACTCTGAGAAGGTGCGTTCAGGGACACGTCTGTTATTGTCAGCTCTCTGCTCCATTTAACAAACTCCGCCCCCTCAGGTCCCATGGATCCCACTGGACCCGCTGGACCCGGACCTGGAGCGGTACCCACAGTACCGCGGCGCCCGGCCGGTCCACTGCAGCGTGAAGGCCGGAGAGACGCTGTACCTGCCGTCGCTGTGGTTCCACCACGTCCGGCAGTCACACGGCTGCATCGCAGGTACACCCCCCCCCCAACCCCCCCCACCCAACCCCCCCCCGGGACCTGATCCGTGTCCTTGTGCTCAAAGTAAACACATGAACACGCTGCTGACGCACAAAGTAGAATCAGTTTGAATGAATGTGTTTTGTGTTTTCTCTGCTGCAGTGAACTTCTGGTACGACATGGAGTACGACATCAAGTACAACTACTTCCAGCTGATGGAGAAGCTGTGTGAGGTCACAGGGGGGGGGGGACGTGACATCACTACAGCTGTGTGAGGTCACAGGGGGGGGGGGGGACGTGACATCACTACAGCTGCGTGAGGTCACAGGGCGGACGTGACATCACTACCTACAGCTGTGTGAGGTCACAGGGGGGGGGGGGACGTGACATCACTACAGCTGTGTGAGGTCACAGGGGCGGACGTGACATCACTACAGCTGCGTGAGGTCACAGGGGGGACGTGACATCACTACAGCTGTGTGAAGTCACAGGGGGGGGGAGGTGACATCACTACAGCTGCGTGAGGTCACACTGATGACAACACAGCTTTAGTGTCAAAATGAAACAAAGTGAAATAATGAAAATGAGCTGGTTATTGATTAAAATCACATGAAACATGATTGGTTATTGTGACTCATCTGACGTTACACCTTGTGGAGGAGGGTGGAACAGTTTCAGGGTCAGTATTGGCCCCGCCTCCCACGCAGAAGGTTTCCGCTGCTACTTCTAATCACCATAACACTACATTTATAAAGCACTTTTCCTAACAATGTTATTGAATAAGATAATAAACATAACGTGTCATCTTAATGAAAATGGTTAAATACTTTGAAGAGGCAGGATACATATAACACAGTGGACCCCCCCCCCCCCCCCCCCCTCAGAGGAGCTGTACAGGAAGTGACCCGTGACTGAGATGGTGACAGACCTACAGATCCTCTTTAACATCCAGCTGTTGTCTCCTGTGAGACTGGGACCGATCTGGATTCACCCCCGGGTCACATGACTCTGCAGCTGATTGGCTGTGATGGAAACATGACACGAGCCAATAACTTATTTTAAAACACTATTGTTCATAAAGGAAGAGACCAGAGGTCGGCAAGTTGTTCAATTGTGAGAAATAAACAATTTAAGAGTGAACGTTCTTTTTTTGCAGAAATATTCTGACTAAATCGATAAAATGAGAAAACAAGTCTTTATTTTAAAACCCATGAGAAAACACTTTATTAAAGATCTTCAACAGAGAACAAAGCAGGAAACCAATAAAACTTAAAAAAACAAAACATCCGTTATATTTTCTCCCGATACTTTTTTTATAATCTCTAGTCGTTTCATATTGCATCGTCTCCTACATCAAGGCCACGTGTCAGAGCTGCAGTCCTGAGGATCATCAGCTGCTGATCGACTGAACATTAACCACTCCCCCTTTAGACTCATGTAAACACAAGGTGCATATTAAGTTCCTCCACTCAGACCCCCTGAAGCTCCGCCCCCACTCACCTAACGTCCAGGCGGGTTTGAAAAGTCACCGATTGAAATCGATGTCGATCAATCTGATGATCAACAGGTGAAAAAAACACAGATATGAAGCAGATGATCCATCGGAGCTGACCTGCTTCAATCAAACCATCAGAAGGTTTCACCAACTAGTTCTATTCTGTGGTTTTCTCCAGCGTTCCTCCATCTCACATGGTCTTCATCAGACATGATGACAGGAAGCTCCTGCTGATGAAGACCATGTGAGGTGGTGGAGCTTCATCCATTGGTCAACTGATCAGTTGATGGACAGGAACCGTTTGGATAATGAACTAATGGAACTCCTGTGAGGAAGAGTCCTGGCCGGGACTCCTCTTCATCTGTGAACCACTGATTATTGTTTGTGTAGAAAACAGAGGAATCAGGAAACGTCAAATTGATGTGAGCACAGTTCTTACGTTGCGGTGGGGTTTGAGCAGCAGGGGGCGCCACACTGTTCTGTCAGAACACAAGAAGAAACTCTTCAGATCAGAATCGTTCACGATGAGCTGACTCATGATTCTGTCACATGACGAGAAGCTGAACCTTCAGAGTTCAGTTATTTCTCCACATCGTCTTCAACCTCCTGGTCACATGATCAGATCAAAGCTTAAACTGATCCAATGAAACGTCAGGGTTTGAAGGAACGTCTGATCTGCTGTTGCATCATGGGAGTTTCTCACACTCAGTTGTCCAGGAGGCTCCTCCTGTAGATCGGAACATTGATGCTATGGAACGCTGGCACCCAGCGGTTGTCATGGAGACCCACATTGCAGCCAGGCGCATCCCTGTGGGCGCCATGGCAACACATCCAGTACCCGGGGCCGTACGGCAGCGCCTGGCAGTACGGCTTGTGGTGCCAGCGGCACAGAGACACGTCCCCGCGGCCCGTCCTCCTCTTGCACTGCTTGCAGGGGTCGTCGCTGTAGCGGGGGTCCGACACCCACAGCGAGTCGGCCGGCCGCACGCCGTAGTTGTCGATGACAAACTTGAAGTAGTGGCAGGTGCACTTGAGCGCGGCGAGGCTGAGCGTGGGCAGCAGCAGGAAGACCTTCAGCAGCAGGTGGTGCGGCAGCACGGCGAGCAGCGGCGTCGGCTCCAGCAGCTGCTGCAGCCGCTGGCGCATCAACAGGAAGTCATGTGACACCGAGGGGCGGCGGCCCGGCTGCACGGCCTCGGAGCAAAGACTCGCACCTAGAACTTCCTCTTCCTGACACCCGTCAGCCTGGCTCCTCCCCCTATCATCTGATTGGCTGTCAGAGTGAGGAGAGTGACCTACGGCAGGGGGGCGGGGCTCTGTGGGGGGAGGGGTGGGATGTGAATCAACAACAGGAAGCAGAGACAAAAACAACAAGCCGGGCGGCGGCTCGGCCTCTGTGACACTGCCCCCCCCAGCCTCACATGAGGGGGCGTGGTCACTGTTCGAGCAGCTGATTGGACTCTGAGCTCCCAGCAGTGATGACACAGCAGCTGATGATGTCATTGATAGTGTCACAGATGATGCTGCTGGATGGGAAGGGGCGGAGCTCTGGTTCCCGGCGGCGAGCAGGACTCGTGCCACCGAGCGTCTCAGGCTGTTGCTCCTCGACAGGTCGCCCTCCGTCCGCCTCAGACACTCCGACTCCAGCTTGGCCACCATGTCAGTCACACTGATGCTCTCTGGCTCCTCCCCTTTGACCTCCGGGCCCGGTCTGTGGAGCGTGATGCTGGTGGAGCTCCTCTGGACCGTGACAGCAGGTTTACCGTCCGTCTGCTGCTCGCTCGTCCTCTGCTCCAGGAACGCCACCATCTCCACCACGGACACCTTCTGCTCCTCTGTCACCTCCTCACCTTCACGCCGCCCGACCTCTGACCTCTGAGGTGGAGGCGGTTCAGGAGTGTGTTGCTGAGTTTCCAGGACTCGGGTCCTCTGGCGGTGATTGCTCCCCGACCTGCGGCGTCGCTTGGCGCTGCACTTCTCCTCCCAGCTGCCCTTCGCCTTGATGGAGCGTGTTTGACCCGACATGGCGCCGTGGTTTGCACACGCCGGCAGCTTCCTGTCCCAGAAGCCGGAGCTGCTGAAGGGGGGGCTGTCCCCGCCTCCCGCCTCGGCCCCTCCTCCCTCTGATGCAAACATGGCGATCTTCTCTCGGACATGTCCGGGCTTGATGACTGTCCAGATGTCCAGCGGGACGTCCGTGTCTTCGGTGGCGTTCTGGTAAAGTCTGAGTGTGTCGTTCTCGCAGCCCAGTGGCGGGGGGGGGGGCTGCAGGGCGGCGCTGTTAGACGGCTTCAGCCGCAGCGAAGCCACACTGCTGCCGACGTTGCCGTTGGTTACGTTGATACAGCAAAGCGTGTTGGTGGAGATGACACTGAACGGAAGCCGGCTGCCAGTGATGTTGCCGTGGTAACTGCTGCAGGTCTTTAGCAGCTCCCCCTGCTGGCCGACGAACAGACCGCTCCGCTGGGAGGTCGTCTGACCACCGGACGCTTCCACGTGCAAGTCCGAGCGCAGGAGCTTTGGATGTGACTTCAGATGCATGATGGTCCTGAGAGGGAAACAGAGGAAATATGATGAATATTATCTCCTGATTACATTACATTACATTACATTAATTACATTACATTAATTACATTACATTAATTATGTCCTAAACATCAGCAACGTGTTGTTAAAAACAAACATGATGTGACGCAGCCTGGAGAAGAAACGACTTCCTGTCACAGCAGCCATTTCAACCGACTGAGCTTCTTCATCGTCACAGCTTCATGTTTGAACGGATGTTTCCTTTAATTTACTGAGAGTGACTCACTCAGCTGTGTGGTGTGACCTTTGACCTCTCAGTGTTTACATCTGTTTCTGGCTCTCATTACTTCAGGTTGTGTAATCCTCATTGTTCCCAGTCGCACATCGACGATGCTGCCGTCGCTTCACATCGTCACAAACTGCTCTTTTGTGACGATTATTTTCTTACATTCGACAGAGAGAGAAGTACATTTACATAACATAGATATTAAATTCACAACAATGCTAAATATGAAACTTTATTGATCCTGAAGGACGTTCACAGCAGCTCACGGCTCCACATTCACCAGCTGCAGTGAATCAGTCTAATCATTCTAGTTCTTTTGTTTTGGTAAAACATGTGAACACTTCTTCCACTACTTTCTTAAGAGTTAATATATTGATTAAAACAAATAAAGTCTTCTTTCTGGTTCAGCCCAATGCTGCTGCAGTGTTTTTGGGGAGTGGGTGGGGGGGTAGGAGTGGATTGTGTAACCACAATGAGTCAAGTTTGATACAAACACTCATTTTCAATGAGGTTACATCACCAGTGATGTCATCCTACAAACTAGAAACATGCACATGGATTTAGAGCGTGTATGTGACAGAAGAATTCAAGTTATGAAAATCTACATGAAATCATCTTCTTCAGCAAAACTTCACTTGCTCATTTAACTATAACAACTCTAACATGTCAACAAGCAGGTAATTAAGAAACACTTTCTCCATTTCCAATAATTAGCCCCTGGTCGTGTCAGACTCTCTCAGAAAGTAACAAGTAGCTTCATAACAATGTGTTGGAAATCATCAGGGAAGTTTCATCCTGAACCTAAAGGCTGCTGCACACGAGAGGAGTTTCAGCTCTGGAGCGAGACACCACAGACACCACAGACAGACACAAAGACACCACAGACACACAGACACCACAGACACCACAGACACCACAGACAGACACAAAGACACCACAGACACCACAGACACACAGACACCACAGACACCACAGACACCACAGACACACAGACACCACAGACACCACAGACACCACAGACACCACAGACACACAGACACCACAGACACCACAGACACACAGACACCACAGACACCACAGACACACAGACACCACAGACACCACAGACACCACAGACACCACAGACACCACAGACACCACAGACACACAGACCCACAGACACACAGACACACAGACACACAGACACCACAGACACCACAGACACACAGACACCACAGACACACAGACACCACAGACACCACAGACACCACAGACACCACAGACAGACACCACAGACACCACAGACACACAGACACCACAGACACCACAGACACCACAGACACCACAGACACACAGACACCACAGACACCACAGACACACAGACACCACAGACACCACAGACACACAGACACACAGACACACAGACACCACAGACACCACAGACACACAGACACCACAGACACACAGACACCACAGACACACAGACACCACAGACACACAGACACACAGACACACAGACACCACAGACACCACAGACACCACAGACACACAGACACCACAGACACACAGACACACAGACACACAGACACCACAGACACACAGACACACAGACACACAGACACAACAGACAGACACACAGACACCACAGACACCACAGACACCACAGACACACAGACACACAGACACACAGACACACAGACACCACAGACACCACAGACACACAGACACACAGACACCACAGACACCACAGACACACAAACACACAGACACCACAGACACAAATAGGATTGTTACGGTCTTCAGAACCAAAGACGAGATGATTTGGACAGAAGTTCAGAGACTGGTTCTGTCTAATTAGCACTTTCTGAAAAAACACTACATTACCCATGAGCCTCCTCCTGTGATGGAGCCCAGAGTGGTGCTGAGGTCTGGCTGTTAGTTGGTGAAATGCACCTTGGGAGTCGTAGTTTGCAAAACAACCAAATCAAAAGAGACAAGAAATGTGATGTTTGTGTGAGAGCAGTTACCTCCAGGCTGCGTGCTGATTGGTTGGTAGTAGTAGTGGGGGGGGGGCGGTTCCTGGTGCTGCAGCTTATCTCTCTCACATTCACAGTGAGGGCCCTCCCCCCCGACAAGAAACAAAACCAGACGCCTGAGACTCCTCAAAGTCAGGACACCAACAACCTGCAGGAAAACGCACACACAGACACACTCAATTAACAACAATAAACGAACAAACATCAGTGAAGACAAGGATTTTACGTGTGGAGTTTGTTTGTGTGTTACAGTGTGTGTGTGTGTGTGTGTGTGTGTGTGTGTGTACGTGCCATACACATAGAAAACAGAGATGTCGACTGATCCTCTTTAAATATGAACTTGAAGAACAATAACAACAACTGCTGCAGATTCAGTTCCTGTTTGTGAAATAAAACTGTCTGAAGCTTGTTTCAGCCTGTTCAGCCAGACAACCGCACCCTGCACCCAACCACAAGGCATGCTGGGAACACACACACAACACACACACACACACAACACACACACGCACACACACACAACACACACACGCGCACACAACACACACACACACAACACACACACACAAGCGCACACACAACACACACACACACACACACACGCACAAGCGCACACACAACACACACACACACGCACAAGCGCACACACAACACACACGCACACACACACAACACACACACACACGCACGTTGGTCAGGGTTGATGTTTGGTCAAAAACAAACATTTTGTCACTGAAAAGAGTGAAAACACATTTGATTAAACTGTAGAGGTCAAAGGTCAGAGGTCATGGGCTGAGAAGGTCATCACTTGGGCCCAGGACACAGACCTCAGGACAGATGTTAATACGAGGTCTGAAGGGGATTGTCTGGACACAGCGAATGACCTGTGACCTCATCTGGACATAGAACCAGAGGTCACATGACACAGTCCTAGACCCTATGTTCTGTCATCACTGCTGAAGCCTCAGGGTTTAAAGCTCAGCTACACAGCTAGCATTAGCATTAGCATAGCATCAGTAACAGACTGAATGTCCTGCTCTCCAACATCTGTCTCCAGAGGTGACTGTAAACTGCAGCTAGCATGCTAACCAGCTAGCTGGTGTTGATGTGGTTGGCCGTGACGTGCCATGCTTCATACATCCAACATGTCTGTACCTGAACTTTATTAATGTGTATATATATCATATCTATAACTTAGAACACACAGCCACATATTCAGCTGCGTGTTGTATTACAGTCCATCACCATTTACTAATGATTAATACAGCTGAACTAACCCACAGCAGCAGGTGCTTCAGGTAACTGACCCGTGTTAACTGACCCGTGTTAACTGACCCGTGTTAACTGACCGGTGTTAACTGACCCGTGTTAACCAGCTGAACTAACCCACAGCAGTCTGTTTGTCCCGACCCGGGGACAGGGACCCGGGGACATGTTAGCAGGGGACAGTAGACAAAGCTCCTGACCCGGTACCGCCGCCACACCCAGTCTGGAACCGGAACTGACCAAAGACACAGGTACACAAACTTTACTAGCCCCGGTGCTAGCTAGCTTGCTACTAGCCGCGGCCGTTTGAAGCCATGGTACACCTGGCTAACTGACTAGCCTCGGAAGCTAACGGCCAAATGAAACGACATGTCACCCACCTGACGTCATGTAGAGCCAGCAGCGTCCTCTGGGTTCAGTGGACACCGGCAGCCGAGGGACATGGGCCGGGGACACGGGCCGAGGGACACAGCCTCCTGACGGGGAGACGCTGCGGCTGTGTCCGGAAGTCCTCCGGTCCTCCGGGTGACGTCACTGAGCCTCCTCCGGGTCCTCCGGTGAACACAGAGCTTTTACCGGAGCTCCGCCATCACCGGAGCTGTCGGTTCTTCTCCCGGGGATCAGTCACCGGAACTACACACGACTTACCGAACACTGTGACGTACAGCTGCTGCGTCATGACGTAACGAAGACTTCTTTACGTCAAGACGTCTTCTTCTTCTTCTTCTTCTTCTTCTTCTTCTTCTTCTTCTTCTTCTTCTTCTTCTTCTTCTTCTTCTTCTTCTTCTTCTTCTTCTTCTTCTTCTTCTTCTTCTTCTTCTTCTTCTTCTTCTCACTTCTTCTTCTTCCTCTTCCTCTCCTCGCAAACTGAAGGTGCACACCGCCACCTACTGTAAAGTTTGTGTAACAGCGTATTATTTAATTAAATGATCCTGTCCTAATGTCTCTTATTCCTTCTGTCCTAATGTCTCTTATTCCTTCTGTCCTAATGTGTCTTATTCCTTCTGTCCTAATGTCTCTTATTCCTTCTGTCCTAATGTCTCTTATTCCTTCTATACTGATGTCTCTTATTGCTTCTGTCCTAATGTCTCTTATTCCTTCTGTCCTAATGTCTCTTATTCCTTCTGTCCTGATGTCTCTTATTCCTTCTGTCCTAATGTCTCTTATTCCTTCTGTCCTGATGTCTCTTATTCCTTCTGTCCTAATGTCTCCTATTCCTTCTGTCCTGATGTCTCTTATTCCTTCTGTCCTAATGTCTCTTATTCCTTCTGTCCTGATGTCTCTTATTCCTTCTGTCCTAATGTCTCCTATTCCTTTTGTCCTGATGTCTCTTATTCCTTCTCTCCTAATGTCTCCTATTCCTTCTGTCCTGATGTCTCTTATTCCTTCTGTCCTAATGTCTCTTATTCCTTCTGTCCTAATGTCTCTTATTCCTTCTGTCCTAATGTCTCTTATTCCTTCTGTCCTGATGTCTCTTATTCCTTCTGTCTAAATGTCTCCTATTCCTTCTGTCCTGATGTCTCTTATTCCTTCTGTCCAAATGTCTCTTATTCCTTCTGTCCTAATGTCTCTTATTCCTTCTGTCCTAATGTCTCCTATTCCTTCTGTCCTGATGTCTCTTATTCCTTCTGTCCTGATGTCTCTTATTGCTTCTGTCCTAATGTCTCTTATTCCTTCTGTCCTGATGTCTCTTATTCCTTCTGTCATAATGTCTCTTATTCCTTCTGTCCTAATGTCTCTTATTCCTTCTGTCCTGATGTCTCTTATTCCTTCTGTCATAATGTCTCTTATTCCTTCTGTCATAATGTCTCTTATTCCTTCTGTCCTGATGTCTCTTATTCCTTCTAGCCTGATGTCTCTTATTGCTTCTGTCCTAATGTCTCCTATTCCTTCTGTCCTGATGTCTCTTATTCCTTCTGTCCTAATGTCTCTTATTCCTTCTGTCCTAATGTCTCTTATTTCTTCTGTCCTGATGTCTCTTATTCCTTCTGTCCTAATGTCTCTTATTCCTTCTGTCTAAATGTCTCTCATTCCTTCTGTCCTAATGTCTCTTATTCCTTCTGTCCTAATGTCTCTTATTCCTTCTGTCCGGATGTCTCTTATTCCTTCTGTCCTAATGTCTCTTATTCCTTCTGTCCTAATGTCTCTTATTCCTTCTGTCCTGATGTCTCTTATTCCTTCTGTCTAAATGTCTCTTATTCCTTCTGTCCTAATGTCTCTTATTCCTTCTGTCCTAATGTCTCTTATTTCTTCTGTCCTGATGTCTCTTATTGCTTCTGTCCTAATGTCTCCTATTCCTTCTGTCCTGATGTCTCTTATTCCTTCTGTCCTGATGTCTCTTATTCCTTCTGTCCTAATGTCTCTTATTCCTTCTGTCCTGATGTCTCCTATTCCTTCTGTCCGGATGTCTCTTATTCCTTCTGTCTAAATGTCTCTTATTCCTTCTGTCCTAATGTCTCTTATTCCTTCTGTCCTGATGTCTCCTATTCCTTCTGTCCAGATGTCTCTTATTCCTTCTGTCCTGATGTCTCTTATTCCTTCTGTCCTGATGTCTCTTATTCCTTCTGTCCTAATGTCTCTTATTCCTTCTGTCCTGATGTCTCCTATTCCTTCTGTCCAGATGTCTCTTATTCCTTCTGTCCTAATGTCTCTTATTCCTTCTGTCCTGATGTCTCCTATTCCTTCTGTCCGGATGTCTCTTATTCCTTCTGTCTAAATGTCTCTTATTCCTTCTGTCCTAATGTCTCTTATTCCTTCTGTCCTGATGTCTCCTATTCCTTCTGTCCAGATGTCTCTTATTCCTTCTGTCCTGATGTCTCTTATTCCTTCTGTCCTGATGTCTCTTATTCCTTCTGTCCTAATGTCTCTTATTCCTTCTGTCCTGATGTCTCCTATTCCTTCTGTCCAGATGTCTCTTATTCCTTCTGTCCTGATGTCTCTTATTCCTTCTGTCCTGATGTCCTGACTTTCACAATAAAACAATAAATAATCAAACCTGAGTTAATGCGAGATAAAATAATTAATGGAGTTAACTCTAACTCGAGTTAACTCCATTGAAAGGAGTTAACTTGCCCAGCCCTAGTTGAAACCCTTTAAGCTCACCCAGTACATAACTGGTAAATGATCTGTGTTTATGAGTCAGAGATCAGGTGTCGTCTTGTGATACAGATTCAAACTCACACAAACAGCAGCAAGTTGAAGATGAACCATTTATTTGTGTGAATCATACGAGTTCCAACTGAAGAAAACAGCCCTTGGATCTGTGGTGGATCTCCAGTGGATCTGGTGATCTGCCTCAGGACACAGTCTCCATGTGGAACTTGGACATGGTGAGGTCACCGTTGATGCTGATCTTGTTGATGGATCTGATGTCCCGGACCCGGTGTTTGAACTCCAGCAGGTGAGAGTTGTTCACGGCCACTTTAAACTCTGAGTTGGTGCACATGATCTTAATCTGCAGCAAGAGAAGCACAAACTGTTACTGAGCTGAGCCGCCACCAGAGGGAGCCACCGAGCCCAGCATCACTGTCACAACAAAAACTTAACATCAACAATAACGATTGCATCTGAGTATTTCTCATAAACCAGTTGCTGACCTCGAACGCCTGTCCCTCCACGAAGGGGAAGTGCTTCAGCTCTCTCTCCTCTTTGCCCCACTTCGTTCCGATGCAGCTGTTTCTGACGACCACCTTCTTCCCCTCATCATTGAAGCGAGGGTTGAAGTGAAAAGCCAAATCCCTGGAGGTCCTCAGATCCAGGCTGAACCTGGAGAGCACACAGCAGGAGGTCACTGGAGGACGGTGTCACAACACATATTCATGTTCTGGAACTACAGTTCCCACAATGCTCTAGGATTAGTGAACATCAGGTGAATCAGCTGAGCCACAACCTAAGATCTGTTCTATCCTCAATCTGTTCACCTTCAAAATAAAAGCAGCTGAACAATCCATCATCCATCCATCATCCATCATCCATCAATCATCCATCCATCACCCATCATCCATCATCCATCATCCATCATCCATCATCCATCATCCATCATCCATCATCCATCATCCATCACCCATCATCCATCCATCAACCATCATCCATCATCCATCATCCATCCATCATCCATCACCCATCATCCATCCATCATCCATCATCCATCATCCATCGTCCATCGTCCATCATCCATCACCCATCACCCATCACCCATCATCCATCATCCATCCATCATCCACCATCCATCATCCATCATCCATCCATCATCCATCATCCATCATCCATCCATCATCCATCCATCACCCATCATCCATCACCCATCATCCATCATCCATCACCCATCATCCATCATCCATCATCCATCATCCATCGTCCATCATCCATCATCCATCATCCATCATCCATCATCCATCATCCATCCATCATCCATCATCCATCACCCATCACCCATCATCCATCATCCACCATCCATCATCCATCATCCATCATCCATCATCCATCATCCATCCATCACCCATCATCCATCACCCATCATCCATCACCCATCATCCATCATCCATCCATCATCCATCCATCATCCATCCATCATCCATCCATCATCCATCCATCATCCATCCATCATCCATCATCCATCATCCATCATCCATCATCCATCATCCATCATCCATCATCCATCATCCATCATCCATCATCATCCATCCAACTAACCTGGTAGGGTTGCGTTTGACGGTTCCAGCGATGGTGATCAGCAGTTTGTCATAAACTCCATTTGGAAAATTCTGATTGTACGGAACCGACTGTCAACAAGAAAACAAGTATTTAGGAAATCTGTCTGCTACTTTGTCTGTAACTGTGTCTGTGGGTCTCACCAGATTCTGCTGAGGAGCAGTTGGGAAGGTGGGTCCAGGTCCCTGTGCAGGACTGGGCCATCCTCCAGGTACAGGTCCAGGTCCAGGTGCAGGACTGGGCCATCCACCAGGTACAGGTCCAGGTGCAGGTCCAGCACTGGGCCATCCTCCAGGTCCAGGTCCAGGTCCAGGTGCAGCACTGGGCCATCCTCCAGGTGCCGGTCCAGGTCCAGGTGCAGCACTGGGCCATCCTCCAGGTGCCGGTCCAGGTCCAGGTGCAGCACTGGGCCATCCTCCAGGTGCCGGTCCAGATCCAGGTGCAGGACTGGGCCATCCTCCAGGTGCAGTGGGTTGCACGGGAGGGTTACCTCCGGGCCACACGCCTCCTCCACCTCCTGCAGGTGCACCTCCGGGCCAGGTGGGGTTGGGCTGACCTGAGGGTTTTTATCCATCTTTAACCTTTTCATTGTTATTCTTCGATCTCAACATTTATCCTCATTTCATTCACAATCAGAAAACACTCATTTTCAGAGGAAACAAACCACAATAATTAGAGTGAAAAAAAAGTAAAAGTAAAGTCTTCATATTAAGAGGATGCAGTTTAAGATCTGACGCTGGATGTACCTGGCCAGCTGGGCCCCCCCCCTCCGAGAGCGTCGCTGAGCTGTAGAAACAGGAAGTGACACGTGAGTGAAAAAACTGCGTCAAACACTTTGTTCTTTTGTGTAAATTGGTCTCAGACTTCTGGACAAACAAGTCATCAACACATCTAAATGTGTTTCTCCTATTTTCCACACCGGCGGACGACACACTCTCAGACCTGTTTGTGTTTATTTGTCTTGTTTGTAACCGTGGTGATCAAACTTCACACAGATTCATCTTTGTCCCGATAAACAGTCGCACTCGTCAAGTCAATGAATGTGTGTGAGACACAGAGTGTCCTGCTGTCCCTGAAGGGAACATATCTCACAGCAGGTTTCAGGGTGTGTCAGAGGCAGACCTCTTTCAGGAATGTTCTGAAAGAGGGGAGTGGCTTTAGAGATGAACTCCTCCCTGTTTACACACACACACTATTGTACTTCTATCTTAGTGAGAACACTCATTGTCATAAAGCATTCCCTAGCCCCTTACCCTAACCATCACAACCAAATTCCTAACCCCAACTTAACCCTAAACCTAAACCTGATTCTAACCCTAAAACTAAGTCTTAACCCCCAAACAGTCCGTTGAACGATGGGTCACAAAGTGAGGACCGGCCAAAATGTCCTCACAAAGATGGCTGAACAAGAGCACACACGTTATCTAACTAGGTGTAACCCTGGTCTAGCCCTGGTCTAGCCCTGGTCTTATCCTGGTCTAGCTCTGGTCTAGCCCTGGTCTTATCCTGGTCTAGCTCTGGTCTAACCCGGGTCTTATCCTGGTCTAGCCCTGGTCTAGCCCTGGATCATTTCCTGGGGGTTCGGTTCAAATATTTGAGTTTAAACATGGATCAGCATCAGACAGTGAAACACCAGAGTTCAGTCAAATACACAAGAATCCAAAGATTTACTCACATCCATCGTGTTTGTCTGTGAGTTTCAACAGCAGCTGAGGGGGTGAACGAGTCCTGACATGAGAAGCACACACACACACACACACACACACACACACACACACACACACACACACACACACACACAAACACACACACACACAAACACACGCATTGTTAAAACATCCCTGTCTTTATCTGCCGTAAAGTTACTTTTTACTTCCTCTGCATTGACAACACATGTTCCTGTTAGTATGTACTCAAAGTTTACTTCTATACAATACAGAGTAAACATACTTAGTTACTTTCCACCACTGCATTCACTGTTGCAGTTACTGGGGATCATGTGACTGAAGGTCAGATTCAATCATTCATATTTAAACTAGAGCTGAAAGTAAAACGAATCAGCTTGGGGCGTGGTTCACTTCTAATAACAAACTGGTTTGTCTGGTTCTGCAGCTGGAGGTGTAGAAAACAAACACACGTTCAGAGGAATCCTGGGACTGGGTTGCTTACTGCTCATGTACATTACTGATGTATGGAAAGTTACAGGTACTGATACATGTAAAGTAACAAGAATATTACTGATGTATGTAAAGTTACAAGTACTTTACTGATACATGTTAAGTTACACGTACACTATTGTTACATGTAAAGTTACAGGTACTGATACATGTAAAGTAATAGGTACTGATACATCTAAAGTTATAGGAACAGTACTGATACATGTAAAGTTACAGGTATTGATACATGTAAAGTTATAGGAGCATTACTGATACATGTAAAGTTACAGGTACTGATACATGTAAAGTTACAAGAACATTACTGATGTATGTAAAGTTACACTTACACTAGTGTTACATGTAAAGTTATAGGAGCATTACTGATACATGTAAAGTTACAGGTACTGATACATGTAAAGTTACAGGTACTGATACATGTAAAGTTCTAGGAACAGTACTGATACATGTAAAGTTACAGGTACTGATACATGTAAAGTTCTAGGTACTGATACATTTAAAGTTATAGGAACAGTACTGATACATGTAAAGTTACAGGTACTGATACATGTAAAGTTCTAGGTACTGATACATTTAAAGTTATAGGAACAGTACTGATATATGTACAGTTCTAGGTACTGATACATGTAAAGTTACCGGTACTGATACATGTTAAGTTCTAGGTACTGATACATGTAAAGTTCTAGGTACTGATACATGTAAAGTTACAGGTACTGATACATGTAAAGTTACAGCTACTGATACATGTAAAGTTACCGGTACTGATACATGTAAAGTTACCGGTACTGATACATGTTAAGTTCTAGGTACTGATACATGTAAAGTTACAGGTACTGATACATGTAAAGTTCTAGGTACTGATACATGTAAAGTTACCGGTACTGATACATGTAAACACTCAGAGACTCCAACAGTTAAAGTGTGACACAGAGACGAGGACGTACCTGTTTTCACCTGAGAGACGATCACACACACTGGGAGAAATACAAGCCTTTAAATCCCATGACAGACCACACCCACACACACAGACACACATACCCACACCCAAAGACCACAAACACACACACACACGGAGTCATGTTTCCTCTTTGTGTCAGTTGACAAAGAATCACATACTTATTCGTATTCTTTATTAATAAATGGATTTAAAACATGAACACTTTTATTTTCATGTTTTCTTTTAATCACTGGATACGGGAACTCCAGTTTCTATGGCAACGCACAATAACAAACCACCCACAATAATCCGTCAAAGTCTGAGAGACAAAAAAAGGTTTATTTAAAAGTTTCCATGACATATAAGACACACACACACACACACACACACACACACACACACACACACACACACACACACACACACACACACACACACACACACACACACCCTTGACTGGAAATTCCTTCGCTGCAGTGTCAACAGCAGTGATTCATAGTGTGATTCATCATGTGTGTGTGTTAGATTCACTTCAGTTTATTTTATTTGTCTAGAACCAAATCATAAAACACATTATTACAGAGTCACAGCTCGACTGATCCATCGACTCCTCTGAGGAGCAATGACTTCATGAACTTCTTCACAAACTACATGAGAACCATCAGGAACCGATCCCCCCCCCCCCCCCCCCCATGAGCAGCTCAGATCCATGTTCCAGTCCAGGAACCACAGAACCACCTGTAGAACCAGATCTATATCTGGACCTCTTCTCTTCCGTTGATCTTCTGACCTGACGTCACTCGTGGTACACAGTCTGATCTGAGGTCAGAGTCCCCCCCCCCCCCCCCCCCCCAGGCTCAGGATGGGCCCGACGGGAGGCGGCCCTTCCGACTGGAAGAAGTGGAAGTGGAAGTGGGAGGAGGGGAAGTTCTGTTTGTTGCTTTGTTTAGCTTTTTTCATCTCTTATGACAAAGCTATAACTTGTAACTATGTATCAGTGTGGAAGTGTTTAAGTGCCGGTTCGAGTTCTACACCTTTGTGTGTCTGTGGCCGACAACAGTCAACAACGAATCATTCTCTTATTAAGAATACACTTTCCTCTTGAGTGAACTGTCTCTAGCTGACTAGCTTAGGCTACGCTACTGTATATTAATGTTGCTCATAACAGTGGTGCTTGGAGAACCTAATATTTTCTGAGGTGGAACATGGTGTAAAACGTTTGAGAACCACAGCTCGTCTGATGGACTCGGTGCCGACTGGACCGTCGGAGGAACCACACAGCTGCTTAGCAGCAACTTTTTCGAGGATTTTGGAAGTGAAGGGTTTGATTTGTGTCTTTAATTAGCTGAAACATCTGGAGTGGTCTTTTTAAGCAGAGGTCTCAGCAGGTGGTTTCTGAATGAGTGTGTGTTCTGGTGGTTTTCTGCCCCCTGCTGGAAAAACATGATCACTGCAGCTTTACTTCATTCTGCAGACTTTGGAGAAGTGTCCCTGTCGTCCAATCGGAGGGAAGGTTTCGTGAAGAAGAGGGAATCACCAATCACAGCTGACTGACACCAGGGGCTGTAGTGAAGTCAGGTTTAAAGGTCAGAGGTCAATTGGTCTCTGAGGATCAGAAACTGAATCAGCAGTTCAACACGACCTCCTTCAAACAAGCCCTGAACCATTTGAGTCCAAACCACACTGAGGCCAAACTTCTGCTCTTCAGGGCAGAAGAGTGCAGAGTTCTAGCTCAGAGTAACAGAGATAAGAGTTGTGTTACATCAGAGTTGTGTTACATCAGAGTTGGTTACACTAATTGGGATCTCATGTCCTAACTGAAAGGATTTCAGTTCCCTCTGAGTCTGAGGGAGGAACGCAACATAGATCCGATCCGGGATCAGGAAACTCCAGTTTAACTTATTAGGATTTACTGATTTAGTGAACTTGAGTCGATTAATCAAATTTTCTTTTTATATTTACAAATGAGTTATGTTATGTTTAATGGGGGTAAACAAGGTACAACGTCTTATTATTTCATTTCTCGTAAATCTCCAGCACAAACGTTAGGTCCAGACTGTTTCAGATCCACTGTGAGATCACGTCCACTTTCCATCTCCCTGTCTTTCTTTCTGAGACTTAAGCAGAGACATTTTATGTGTCTGTGTGTATATATGTGCGACTGTGTGTGTGTGTGTGCGACTGAACAGACTTGTCCTCTGAGTGTTGACTACATGAAAACAACTCCCAGGAGAGTGGACCAATATACAGAGTGCTCATGAACCCACCGTCAGTCAGAGGACACACATTCATCTGGACGTAGATCGTCATAGCAACAGTGGTGAAGGTAACAAGAGACATCAGACTCAATATAAAACACATGTTCCATATGTGATATACAAATATGTACGAAGCAAATATATCAACTTTCATTAAAAAAAGAGACTCCAGGTTGTCTAACAAAAACAGAAGCTTTTACACAAACCTGTCGTGCTGTGTGAGCAAAGAGCTAATTCTGTGTGATTATAAATAATAATGGTTTATATTCCTATCGAGGCCTTTCACAGGACCCAAGGACTTACTTATGATTTTGAGGACAAAACAGTAGAGAAAAGAAAAAAGTAATAATATAAGTACAGAACAGGATCAAATTTAGCAGCAGGGTGGAGCATTAACAGAGGGGGGGGGGGAGCTGGAGTTAAATTCAGAACTTGAGACAAGATGAGAAGATGAGAGAAGATAAAATGAGGTCACTTAATTGACATGAGGTGAAACAAGGTGTTGAGATGAAAGGAGACAAAACGAGATCCGACAAAAAATAAAAGAGAAGAAACAAGAACCAAAGTGAGATCAGATAAAACAAGACTAGACGAGATATGAAGAAACAGTAAAAATAGAAAAGATCAAGAATAAACCTCGCTGATGACAAGTGAGACTTTTATCAGAAGAGCTTCACCTTCAAGGATCAGAGGTTAAAGTCCAGGACACAGACACAACTTCACTGATCACACAAAATCAAAAAAGGACACAATAAGAGAATGTAATCAAAACTACTTTATTAAAATAAAGAGCATTTTATTAGTGACTATGCAAGTGTGGAGTATAAATAATACAAATGTACCTTTAGAGACATAAACAAATGGAAATAGCAGCAAAGATGAGAAGAAGGCCCCATGTAGACACGCCCCCTGCTGGTCACCACTCACGTTTAAAAACAATGGCATCAGGAAGTTTTTAGTAACGTGTCACATGTTACGTTGGTTGAAGGATACATTTCTTTTAAAAGCAGGATGTGAGGAATCTGATCCGTGTGGATCAGATCATAAACCTGATGACGGGAACGAGTCTGAAACACTCGATTCACTGATGAATTCATTTCTCCAGATGAAACCTCTGGAGTCTCGTGTGATGATGAACACGTTGGAGTCGTGTGAGCTTCAGGAAACTGTCACAGGTGTTCGTCCACTCGTCAAACAGCAGAAACCAAGATTCAACAGGAACTAATATTCTCGTGTGAAAGTTTCAGAGTCTGTTTGTGTTTCTAGAAAACATTATTGAGGGAGGAGTCTGTGTCCGCTGCTGCACTGACCTCCTCCATCCCCTCCTCCATCACCTCCTCCATCCCCTCCTCCTCCTCCTCCTCCATCACCTCCTCCTGCACTCTGACTGAGGGCAGATGAACTTCCATCCTCCTGGTCCCTCTTTCCTCCTCCTCCTCCTCCTCCTCCTCGGGTTCGGCTGCAGACACAAACACAGACCTTCAGTTACTCCAGTGATGAAGCTGGGATTTGTAAATATTTAGTCTACATTGATTAATGTCACCCCCCCCCCCCCACACGGTATATACATGATTATAATTAATATCACATTGACGAGCACTGTGACACATCGTGATAATAATGGTGGATCCTGATCCTGGATCCTGATCCTGATCCGGGATCCTGATCCTGATGGTGGATCCTAATCCTGATGGTGGATCCTGATCCTGATGGTGGATCCTGACCACAGACTATGATCACAAGACTGCTTGATATATAATATTTCTGCTCAGAATCTCTCCTCAACTTTCAGCATCAGCTCCCTTCATAAGCTCTTTGTGTTCATCAGACAAAATCTGATTCATGTAAAACAAACTTGTATAAAAGCATCTGATCAAGGATAAGTAGCAGCAGGTGAGAGGTGCTGGTTCTGACTCTGGTTCAGGTTCCTCGGCTCGTACCTGGACCCTCAGCGATCTGTCCCGGGGACGAGCTCCGACTCCGCCGGGCCGCCGCTCTCCTCCTGTGGTCCCTGGGATTTGTAGTCCTGTGAGTTTTTGTAGTTCGATGGTCTGTCACCTCTCCCATGCTCAGCTCCTCCTCCTGACCCTGGTCCCGCCCCCCCCAGGAGCCCTGAGGACACACAGCGGGTCAGAGGTCACTGTGTGTGTGTGTGTGTGTGTCTGTGTGTGTATGTGGGTGTGTGTGTACCTCAGGTTGTGGTCTCTCTCCTCGGGGTGTGACTCCCTGCTCCATCTTGGTCAGCAGGGTCAGCAGGAGGCTGTGACCTCTGACCTCACCTTCACTAGGGGGGTCATAGTCCTGGAGGACAGGCAGAGAGACAGACAGGCAGAGAGACAGAGAGACAGTGTGAGACAAACCTCCTGTATAAACAGAGTGAGACATGTTCAGTGTTTGTTGTCACCATGTCGTGCAGCTCCTGTAGAGAGCTGGAGAAACTGCAGACGGCCCCGTCCTCTGAGAGAGAGACAGACAGAGAGAGAGAGAGAGAGAGACAGAGAGAGAGAGAAAGAGACAGAGAGACAGAGAGAGACAGAGAGACAGAGAGAGAGACAGAGAGAGACAGAGAGACAGAGAGACAGACAGATAGAGAGAGACATCACAGTATCAGACACTTTCTACATTCAGGCTACGTCGTTTAAGTGTCAAAACTCATCACTGTTGCTATGGTTACGTCTGGTGGACCATTTCATCCTCTGGATCAGAGACTTGTGTAAACTGATCTCGTTTCAGTTTGAACAGAAACTTTAGTAAACGATGACGCAGACGTTCTCTTCCTGATTGGTTCTCATCCGTCACATGACTCGACGACCAGCGGTGAACACAAAGCGTCGCTAACACTTCCTGTCAGTCACATTTTCTGTCAGTAACACTTCCTGTCAGTCGCACTTCCTGTCAGTCGCACTTCCTGTCAGTAACACTTCCTGTCAGTAACACTTCCTGTCAGTCGCATTTTCTGTCAGTCGCACTTCCTGTCTGTCGCACATCCCGTCAGTCGCACTTCCCGTCAGTCGCACTTCCCGTCAGTCGCACTTCCCGTCAGTCGCACTTCCCGTCAGTCGCACTTCCCGTCAGTAGCACTTCCCGTCAGTAGCACTTCCCGTCAGTAGCACTTCCCGTCAGTCGCACTTCCCGTCCGTCGCACTTCCCGTCCGTCGCACTTCCCGTCAGTCGCACTTCCCGTCAGTCGCACTTCCCGTCAGTCGCACTTCCCGTCAGTCGCACTTCCCGTCAGTCGCACTTCCCGTCAGTCGCACTTCCCGTCAGTCGCACTTCCCGTCAGTCGCACTTCCCGTCAGTCGCACTTCCCGTCAGTCGCACTTCCCGTCAGTCGCACTTTCCGTCAGTAGCACTTCCCGTCAGTAGCACTTCCCGTCAGTAGCACTTCCCGTCAGTCGCACTTCCCGTCAGTCGCACTTCCCGTCAGTCGCACTTCCCGTCAGTCGCACTTCCCGTCAGTAGCACTTCCCGTCAGTCACACTTCCCGTCAGTAACACTTCCTGTCAGTAACACTTCCTGTCAGTCACACTTCCTGTCAGTAACACTTCCTGTCAGTCACACTTCCTGTCAGTAACACTTCCTGTCAGTAACACTTCCTGTCAGTAACACTTCCTGTCAGTGACACACACAGTAACACTTCCTGTCAGTTACACACACAGTAACACTTCCTGTCAGTCACATTTTCTGTCAGTAACACTTCCTGTCAGTAAAACTTCCTGTCAGTCGCACTTCCTGTCAGTCGCACTTCCTGTCAGTGACACTTCCTGTCAGTCGCACTTCCTGTCAGTCACACTTCCTGTCAGTAACACTTCCTGTCAGTAACACTTCCTGTCAGTCGCATTTTCTGTCAGTAACACTTCCCGTCAGTCGCACTTCCCGTCAGTCGCACTTCCCGTCAGTCGCACTTCCCGTCAGTAGCACTTCCCGTCAGTAGCACTTCCCGTCAGTCGCACTTCCCGTCAGTCGCACTTCCCGTCAGTCGCACTTCCCGTCAGTCGCACTTCCCGTCAGTCGCACTTCCTGTCAGTCGCACTTCCTGTCAGTAACACTTCCTGTCAGTAACACTTCCTGTCAGTAACACTTCCTGTCAGTAACACTTCCTGTCAGTAACACTTCCTGTCAGTAACACTTCCTGTCAGTCACACTTCCTGTCAGTAACACTTCCTGTCAGTAACACTTCCTGTCAGTAACACTTCCTGTCAGTAACACTTCCTGTCAGTCACACTTCCTGTCAGTCACACTTCCTGTCAGTAACACTTCCTGTCAGTAACACTTTCTGTCAGTAACACTTCCTGTCAGTCACACTTCCTGTCAGTAACACTTCCTGTCAGTAACACTTCCTGTCAGTAACACTTTCTGTCAGTAACACTTCCTGTCAGTAACACTTCCTGTCAGTCACACTTCCTGTCAGTAACACTTCCTGTCAGTAGCACTTCCTGTCAGTCACACTTCTTGTCAGTAGCACTTCCTGTCAGTCGCACTTCCCGTCAGTCGCACTTCTTGTCAGTAGCACTTCTTGTCAGTAACACTTCCTGTCAGTAGCACTTCCTGTCAGTAACACACACAGTAGCACTTCCTGTCAGTAGCACTTCCTGTCAGTCGCACTTCCTGTCAGTCGCACTTCCTGTCAGTAACACTTCCTGTCAGTACCACTTCCTGTCAGTAGCACTTCCTGTCAGTAGCACTTCCTGTCAGTCGCACTTCCTGTCAGTAACACTTCCTGTCAGTAACACTTCCTGTCAGTAGCACTTCCTGTCAGTAGCACTTCCTGTCAGTAACACACACAGTAACACTTCTTGTCAGTAACACTTCCTGTCAGTGACACTTCCTGTCAGTAACACTTCCTGTCAGTCGCACTTCCTGTCAATCGCACTTCCTGTCAGTTGCAGTTCCTGTCAGTAACACTTCCTGTCAGTAACACTTCCTGTCAGTCACACTTCCTGTCAGTCACACTTCCTGTCAGTTATACTTCCTGTCAGTCACACTTCCTGTCAGTAGCACTTCCTGTCAGTCACACTTCCTGTCAGTCACACTTCCTGTCAGTCGCAGTTCCTGTCAGTAGCACTTCCTGTCAGTAACACACACAGTAGCACTTCCTGTCAGTAACACTTCCTGTCAGTAACACTTCCTGTCAGTAACACTTCCTGTCAGTAACACACACAGTAACACTTCCTGTCAGTCACACTTCCTGTCAGTCGCACTTCCTGTCAGTAACACTTCCTGTCAGTAACACTTCCTGTCAGTAACACTTCCTGTCAGTAACACTTCCTGTCAGTCGCACTTCCTGTCAGTGACACTTCCTGTCAGTAACACTTCCTGTCAGTAACACTTCCTGTCAGTAGCACTTCCCGTCAGTCGCACTTCCCGTCAGTAGCACTTCCCGTCAGTCACACTTCCCGTCAGTAACACTTCCTGTCAGTAACACTTCCTGTCAGTCACACTTCCTGTCAGTAACACTTCCTGTCAGTCACACTTCCTGTCAGTAACACTTCCTGTCAGTAACACTTCCTGTCAGTAACACTTCCTGTCAGTAGCACTTCCTGTCAGTAGCACTTCCTGTCAGTAACACACACAGTAACACTTCTTGTCAGTAACACTTCCTGTCAGTGACACTTCCTGTCAGTAACACTTCCTGTCAGTCGCACTTCCTGTCAATCGCACTTCCTGTCAGTTGCAGTTCCTGTCAGTAACACTTCCTGTCAGTAACACTTCCTGTCAGTCACACTTCCTGTCAGTCACACTTCCTGTCAGTTATACTTCCTGTCAGTCACACTTCCTGTCAGTAGCACTTCCTGTCAGTCACACTTCCTGTCAGTCACACTTCCTGTCAGTCGCAGTTCCTGTCAGTAGCACTTCCTGTCAGTAACACACACAGTAGCACTTCCTGTCAGTAACACTTCCTGTCAGTAACACTTCCTGTCAGTAACACTTCCTGTCAGTAACACACACAGTAACACTTCCTGTCAGTCACACTTCCTGTCAGTCGCACTTCCTGTCAGTAACACTTCCTGTCAGTAACACTTCCTGTCAGTAACACTTCCTGTCAGTAACACTTCCTGTCAGTCGCACTTCCTGTCAGTGACACTTCCTGTCAGTAACACTTCCTGTCAGTAACACTTCCTGTCAGTAGCACTTCCCGTCAGTCGCACTTCCCGTCAGTAGCACTTCCCGTCAGTCACACTTCCCGTCAGTAACACTTCCTGTCAGTAACACTTCCTGTCAGTCACACTTCCTGTCAGTAACACTTCCTGTCAGTCACACTTCCTGTCAGTAACACTTCCTGTCAGTAACACTTCCTGTCAGTAACACTTCCTGTCAGTGACACACACAGTAACACTTCCTGTCAGTTACACACACAGTAACACTTCCTGTCAGTCACATTTTCTGTCAGTAACACTTCCTGTCAGTAAAACTTCCTGTCAGTCGCACTTCCTGTCAGTCGCACTTCCTGTCAGTGACACTTCCTGTCAGTCGCACTTCCTGTCAGTCACACTTCCTGTCAGTAACACTTCCTGTCAGTAACACTTCCTGTCAGTCGCATTTTCTGTCAGTAACACTTCCCGTCAGTCGCACTTCCCGTCAGTCGCACTTCCCGTCAGTCGCACTTTCTGTCAGTAGCACTTCCTGTCAGTAGCACTTCCTGTCAGTCGCACTTCCTGTCAGTCGCACTTCCTGTCAGTCGCACTTCCTGTCAGTCGCACTTCCTGTCAGTCGCACTTCCTGTCAGTCGCACTTCCTGTCAGTCGCACTTCCTGTCAGTCGCACTTCCTGTCAGTCGCACTTCCTGTCAGTAACACTTCCTGTCAGTAACACTTCCTGTCAGTAACACTTCCTGTCAGTAACACTTCCTGTCAGTCACACTTCCTGTCAGTAACACTTCCTGTCAGTAACACTTCCTGTCAGTAACACTTCCTGTCAGTCGCACTTCCTGTCAGTAACACTTCCTGTCAGTCACACTTCCTGTCAGTAACACTTCCTGTCAGTAACACTTCCTGTCAGTAACACTTTCTGTCAGTAACACTTCCTGTCAGTAACACTTCCTGTCAGTCACACTTCCTGTCAGTAACACTTCCTGTCAGTAGCACTTCCTGTCAGTCACACTTCTTGTCAGTAGCACTTCCTGTCAGTCGCACTTCCCGTCAGTCGCACTTCCCGTCAGTCGCACTTCTTGTCAGTAGCACTTCCTGTCAGTAACACTTCCTGTCAGTAGCACTTCCTGTCAGTAACACACACAGTAGCACTTCCTGTCAGTAGCACTTCCTGTCAGTCGCACTTCCTGTCAGTCGCACTTCCTGTCAGTAACACTTCCTGTCAGTACCACTTCCTGTCAGTAGCACTTCCTGTCAGTAGCACTTCCTGTCAGTCGCACTTCCTGTCAGTAACACTTCCTGTCAGTAACACTTCCTGTCAGTAACACTTCCTGTCAGTAGCACTTCCTGTCAGTAACACACACAGTAACACTTCTTGTCAGTAACACTTCCTGTCAGTGACACTTCCTGTCAGTAACACTTCCTGTCAGTCGCACTTCCTGTCAATCGCACTTCCTGTCAGTTGCAGTTCCTGTCAGTAACACTTCCTGTCAGTAACACTTCCTGTCAGTAACACTTCCTGTCAGTCACACTTCCTGTCAGTTATACTTCCTGTCAGTCACACTTCCTGTCAGTAGCACTTCCTGTCAGTCACACTTCCTGTCAGTCACACTTCCTGTCAGTCGCAGTTCCTGTCAGTAGCACTTCCTGTCAGTAACACACACAGTAGCACTTCCTGTCAGTAACACTTCCTGTCAGTAACACTTCCTGTCAGTAACACTTCCTGTCAGTAACACACACAGTAACACTTCCTGTCAGTCACACTTCCTGTCAGTCGCACTTCCTGTCAGTAACACTTCCTGTCAGTAACACTTCCTGTCAGTAACACTTCCTGTCAGTAACACTTCCTGTCAGTCGCACTTCCTGTCAGTGACACTTCCTGTCAGTAACACTTCCTGTCAGTAACACTTCCTGTCAGTAGCACTTCCTGTCAGTCACACTTCCTGTCAGTCATACTTCCTGTCAGTCACACTTCCTGTCAGTCACACTTCCTGTCAGTCACACTTCCTGTCAGTCACACTTCCTGTCAGTCGCAGTTCCTGTCAGTCGCAGTTCCTGTCAGTAGCACTTCCTGTCAGTAACACACACAGTAGCACTTCCTGTCAGTAACACTTCCTGTCAGTAACACTTCCTGTCAGTAACACTTCCTGTCAGTAACACACACAGTAACACTTCCTGTCAGTCACACTTCCTGTCAGTAGCACTTCCTGTCAGTCACACTTCCTGTCAGTAACACTTCCTGTCAGTAACACACACAGTAACACTTCCTGTCAGTCACACTTCCTGTCAGTAGCACTTCCTGTCAGTAACACTTCCTGTCAGTAACACACACAGTAACACTTCCTGTCAGTCACACTTCCTGTCAGTCACACTTCCTGTCAGTCGCAGTTCCTGTCAGTCGCAGTTCCTGTCAGTAGCACTTCCTGTCAGTAACACACACAGTAGCACTTCCTGTCAGTAACACTTCCTGTCAGTAACACTTCCTGTCAGTAACACACACAGTAACACTTCCTGTCAGTCACACTTCCTGTCAGTAGCACTTCCTGTCAGTAACAGTTGTTCTCTCGCTGTTCCTCATTCGTAGTATTTAACTAAGCAATAAACAACAGAGTAGACAATGAACTTCCTGTTTACACGTGTATGTGAACGGTCATGTGACGTGCTTTCAGCTGTGTGAGTGGATGAAGCTCGACACTTCCAGCTTCACAACAGGAAGTGATGACAGAAAGAGGCTCAGCTGGGACCTTCAGGATCATTAGTGACATGTGGAACGTGAAGTGTTTCCTGGTGAACTGATCAGAGAGAAGATGAAACCTGTGGTAGAAGTTCTCTGGTTGAGGCTGAAGACCACCTCTCCCTCTGAGATGAGCTTCACTGCTGCAGGGCTCACAGAGCGGGGGGGGGACGCTGGTCCAGGGTCAGCATCAGGACCACGAGGAGACAGCGAGGACACGGAGGGGGAGGAGAGAGGAGGCTCCTCCTCCTGTACTGTCATCACCCTGAAGGAGGAGTCAGTGAGACAACACGTCACAGTCAGCTCACTTTGATATACATCGTTTTATCACCTGTGTCATATTACACAATATCAGATGATTGTATTGATCAGGTGTTAAAATACTTTCATATCAGCTGCTCCAGTTCAAACTGATGAGGAGCAACAATAACAACACAACAATCATACGACATTAAACTAACAGCGGCTCCTCCTCTGGTCGCTCCTCGTCCAATGGCAGCTCAGCATCCAGCCAGGTCTGAGGGGGCGTGGCTTGATGAAGGGGAGGTGGACTTCCTGCTGATGAGGCGGGGTCAGGAGTGGGTGTGGGCGTGACCATGAGCTCTGAGGTAGAGAGAACCATCATCAGACAGTGAGCTGCTAATGCTAACAATGCTATCAATGATGTGACTGCTGCTCCCACAAATGCTAACAATGCTAATAATGCTAATGTTGTTTCTACCTGCAGCTGTGATTGGTTGAGGACACTCCTCAATCAGCAGGCTGGTTGGCTCAGATGCGGGGGGCGTGGTCGGGGGCGTGGTCCGGTTGATGGTAATGGTCGGGCTGGGTGGAGGGGTCGGTACCGGTGTGGGAACCAGTGGAACCCGGTCGTCCTGGAACACAAGGATCTAGTTTAGTGTCAGAACACAGACAGAGCTGTTTCTCTCTCCTCAGGTTCCGTACCTCCTGATGTGCTGCTGGTCCTGGTGGCGCTGGTTCCAGTCCTGGTTCTGGTTCTGTGTCCGGTGGATCCCTCTGTCCCAGCATCGACACCACAGTCTCTGTCAGAACCTCGTTAACCAGCTGCCGGATCAGAGCCGAGTCCACCGACACGCTGGAGTCCACAAAGAGCTGCAGGCCTCCAGCTCCGGCTGCTTCTACTGACCAAACACAAAGAGAACCATCACCACAAAGAGAACCATCACCACAAAGAGAACCATCAACACAAAGAGAACCATCAACACAAAGAGAACCATCAACACAAAGAGAACCATCAACACAAAGAGAACCATCAACACAAAGAGAACCATCACCACAAAGAGAACCATCAACACAAAGAGAACCATCACCACAAAGAGAACCATCAACACACAGAGAACCATCACCACAAAGAGAACCATCACCACAAAGAGAACCATCACCACAAAGAGAACCATCAACACAAAGAGAACCATCACCACAAAGAGAACCATCACCACAAAGAGAGCCATCACCACAAGGAGAACCATCACCACAAAGAGAACCATCACCACAAAGAGAACCATCAACACAAAGAGAACCATCACCACAAAGAGAACCATCAACACAAAGAGAACCATCACCACAAAGAGAACCATCACCACAAAGAGAACCATCACCACAAAGAGAACCATCAACACAAAGAGAACCATCAACACAAAGAGAACCATCACCACAAAGAGAACCATCACCACAAAGAGAACCATCAACACAAAGAGAACCATCACCACAAAGAGAACCATCACCACAAAGAGAACCATCACCACAAAGAGAACCATCACCACAAAGAGAACCATCACCACAAAGAGAACCATCACCACAAAGAGAACCATCACCACAAAGAGAACCATCAACACAAAGAGAACCATCAACACAAAGAGAACCATCAACACAAAGAGAACCATCACCACAAAGAGAACCATCACCACAAAGAGAACCATCAACACAAAGAGAACCATCAACACAAACTCACCGATGTCGGAGGTGAAGCTCTGCTCCTCCGGCTCTGATTGGTCAGTGGAGCGGTTGTGGGTGGGGTCGGAGGGGGGGGGGCGGTACATCTCTGAGATCATCCTGGACACCAGCTGCTGCTCCACCCTGACGGAGCAGAAACACACAGAACCACAACATGCTGCCAGAACCACCAGGATCCACTTCAGTTCACATCAGACCAGTTCAGACGCTCTCTCACCACGCCACCAGACGCTCCTCCAGGGCGCCGCCCTGCTGGGCGGGGTCCCGGGCAGGGAGGGCGGAGCCGCCCTGAGGAGGGAACGCTGGACCCTGGTACATGAAGGGAGCAGGAGACGGCCCCCCCTCCAGCTCCACAGCCTCCCCCCCCACCACACTCTCCTCCTCCTCCTCCGGGGGGGCAGCAGAGGGAACCTGGGGGGGGGGGGGTGTTCATGAGCTCAGATTATTAACACACAAAATACTTTCACCTCTTTCTGATCAGATATAATTAAATATTCCCTCACTTTCTGCTTGATGAGTCATTTATGAATCAAACTCGTTCTGAAACGTTTACTGAAGAATCATCTGAAGCTTGTGTCTGTGTCCAGCAGGGGGAGCTGTGGGGCTGCAGCTGATGGAACTCACCTGGTCAGCCACAGACAGGAAGTCAGCTCCAGGGAAGGCCATCTCCTCTTCCTCCTCCTCTTCCTCCTCCTCTTCCTCCTCGCTCTTTGTCTCGATGACAAGGTGTGATGGAGCAGGAGGCGGAGCTTCTCCAGCATTTAGCCGCTCCTCCCTCTGTGAACACAACACCACCTGTCAGTGACCCCTGACCTCTGACCTCATCATGTGGGAGGGACAGTCAGGGGCAGCTCACCTGTGGTTGTTGCTCAGGCGCTTCGACCGCTGTGGTGGGAGGGGCGGGTGGTGATGTCATTTCCTGCTGATGCTGAGTGACACACCTGGAGGAAGAGTCCACCCTGCGACGACCTGGGGGTGCACGGGGCGAACCATTATCTCCACCGCTGAGGTTATGTCTGAATCAGTGTGTGAGTCACAATAACAACTAACCCTAACCCCCCCCCCACACACACACACACACAGACAGACTGATTTCTGGGTAATGCAGTCCGAACATTTACAATGAAGGTTAAAGATAAATAAGAACCTGTTAACTGACCCAGTGGGATCGCCATGGGAACAGGGTCAGCAGGGGTCACTGTAAGGTCAGCCGGGTCAGCTGGCATAATGTGGGAGGAGCTGAAGATGAGGTGATGATGCAGTCGACCAGGTGATGGACTGAGGGGAGGAGTCAAACTGGTCTGAGTCTTACACGACTTTACCTTCACACCTGACAGAGGAAACCAGTGATGTCATGAGAACCGATGGTTGGTCACTACAGCCTTGCACTGTGTGTGTGTGTGTGTGTGTGTGTGTGTGGGGGTGTGTGTGTGTGTGTGTGTGTGTGTGTGTGTGTGTGTGTGTGTGTGTGTGTCAGTGTGTGTGTGTGTGTGTTAGTGGGTGGGTGTGTGTGTGTGTGTGTGTGTGTGTGTGTGTGTGTGTGTGACTGATAACTGAAAACCCATAATTATCCTTTTGATAATGTTGAAGGTCTTTTCTGTCTATTCATCACTTGGAGGTTTCCAGTGGAAACCCAGAGTTCTGATGTGTCCCAGCAGCGACCTCTGACCTCTGGTGAAGACGACTTACAATCTCATCCTCAGTTGTTTCTAGAGATTTTGTTCAAGTCAATAAAAGTTTAAAACCAACCTCTGACGCTCTCCACCAGGCGGGGGCGGGGCTTCCTGCTGCGTGGCGAGCCCGGTGAGGTGAAGCGAAGGTACGGACTCTTCTTCAGGGTTCGTCTCTGACCTTCAGACGGAGCTCGGCCGTACAGACGGGTCAGGTACGACTCCCCCTCCACCTGGGCTCGGTCGATCAGCCCACCTGGGACAGGCTCCGCCCCCTGCACCTGCACACACACATCCTCAATGAGACAACCAATCAGCTGCCAGAGATCAAATCAATCAATCACACGTCACTCTGACCGTTCTGTGTCCAGCTCTCTGTCCTGGACCTCCTGTCTGTCTGAGCACACTGATTGGCCTACCCCTCCCTGAGGGGGCGGAGCTCCTGGCTGCCTTCTCTGGGGACTTCTCAGCCTGAGGACAAGAAAAGGAAGAAGAAGAAGATGAAGAAGATGAAGAAGAAGAAGAAGAAGAAGAAGAAGAAGAAGAAGAAGAAGAAGAAGAAGAAGAAGAAGATGAAGAAGAAGAAGAAGAAGAAGAAGAAGAAGAAGAAGAAGAAGAAGAAGAAGAAGAAGAAGAAGAAGAAGAAGAAGAAGGCGAGGAAGAAGAAGAAGAAGAAGAAGAAGAAGAAGAAGAAGAAGAAGAAGAAGAAGAAGAAGAAGAAGAAGAAGAAGAAGAAGAAGAAGAAGAAGAAGAAGAAGAAGAAGAAGAAGAAGTTTCTGCTGCGTCAAAACCTTTTTGAAACCACATGAGTGAAAATGAAAATCAGCAGAAAGCTGAAGGGTGACGAACCTCCACAACAAGATTACAATACTGTAATAAAAAACGTCATATAGATTTTACTTAAGGTCAGAGATCAGAGGATTTTCTAACCAAAAAAACATTTTATAAACAGCTCTATACTCAGAAATATATGAGTGAAGTAACATCCGTCATGGAAAATTAACTAATTATGTGTGAAACCTATGTTGTAGTTGGAAAGTAAGTTTTTGTAGCTAAAGGCTTTTATGACCTTTCTACATACAAACTGTCCAAAGAGTTTATGACCTGAAAACCCTTTAGACCCCCAAAGAACTGAATGTGTGTGTGCTACCCTCCCTACAGAAACAGTCCTGATTGGCTGAGAGAGACTCAGTCCTCCTATCAGATCCTTGTGGTTTCTCTGTGTTGATCCTTTCTGCAGAAAGCCACTTATTAAATACACCTAGATAACTCTGGTGTTTCCAGATTTCCACCACACGTCAAAGTGGTTTTGTGTCTATTTCAGACATGAACCATATCCACCAAAATTCTGAAAACATGATCCCACATCCAACTCACTTCCTGTCTAAACCTTTATGAGACAGCTGGTTGTTAAAGTGGCAGAGTGAGACGCACCTGGACGTCTTTGGACAAAGTGCTGATCCAGGCGTCCACCGTCCTCTTGATCCGAGCCTCCTGAGTCCCGTCTCTGCAGAGAGGACACACAGTCAGACAGCAGAACAACACACAGACACACACACACACACACACACACACACACAGACACAGACACAGACACACACACACACACACACACACACACACACACACACACACACACACACACACACACACACACACACACACACACACACACACACACACACACACACACACACACACACACACACACCACTCCTGTGAGCTACCTGTTGGCAGCCAGTGCCTCCAGGCGGCAGTGGAGCACCTCTGCGTTCTTGGCCCTCAGCAGAGCTTCCAGGTTCTCCTCCAGAACCTTCTTCTGTCTCCGGACCTGACGCAGAACCCCCCCCGCCTCCTCCAACATGGATGGTACCACAGGCCCTCTGTGGACCACCACAGACTGGGAATGGAACTGGCTCTGGTTTTGTTGGAACCTGGGTTGTTGGGAGTGAACGGGTTGGGTTGTTGAGTTGTGTTGTTGGTGCTGAGGTGGTTGGGACTGGGACTGCTGGTCCTGGACTTGTTGGGACTGCTGGTCCTGGACTTGTTGGGACTGCTGGTCCTGGACTTGTTGGGAAAGGAGCAGGTTCTTCTGAGACCTGTGTTGGTCCGGGGGAGGCCTGGTGGTTTCCACAGAGTCGTGTGGCTGCTGGATGACAGAAACTCATTTGGATCAACAAACTCTGAGTGTTTCTCTGAGACGTTGTTGCCCTGAGTGGAGTCTCCCAGGTCAACCCTGTGACATCATCATCAGTTCTCACAGGTGACCGAGAGGAACGTTGTGTCTGTTGAACTCAGTTCTAGTCTCATTCATGTTGTGTTCTCACCGCCAGCAGCATCTTGATCTCAGACTCCAGGCGTCTCATCTCCCTCATCACCTGGTGGTCTTCTCCCGCTGCCACTCGACTGCGATCGGCAGGCGACTGCGACTGTGTCTCTGTGTGTAGCTGCGTTGCTATGGTTACGCTGGGAGCAGCTTGGTGATAGAACTCCTCCCTGAATGAGAATTAAAACAGGATCAGAAACGTGCGGTTGCAACCTATTAGCTGCTGTGGATACGTTTCAGTCTTATTTTAGAAGAGAGGGGTGAATAATTTGTGTGGCTGAACAAAGAAAGTGTAACTTAAGTTGAGCTGCAGCTTTAAAATCTGTTTCATTTATTTGAGAATTCATCTCATTTGTTAAACTATTTGTTTTACACTTAGCCACATCATGTCACGCAATTACAGTCAGATTCATACCATCTGTTTTACATTTAGGTTTCTTCTCATCAACATTATTCTTGTGATGTGACAGAGGTCTTGGTAAATGACGAAAATAAGGATAACATGTTTCTGAGTTGTGGTTTTTGTGTGGCCACTGTATCATTGATAATGTTTTCACAAGATAAAGATGTGAAGAATGAAGATATTAGAAAATAAGACTCACAAATGAGCCATACATCACGTGATAGGACACAGAAGAGAACTGAAACAATAAAACACATCCTTCAATAAGTAATCAGATTACTGAACCGTTCTCAAGCCTGTTAGAATGGACGTGGATTCGTTCAGCAGCTGAAACCTTCATGAGGACGGAGAGTGTTTGTGTGCATGTGGCCAGAAAACTGCAAATATCTCCTCTGTTTAGAATATAAAGCAGGGGGGGGGGCGTCCTGCGTCCCTGAGGACAGACACGGAACTGCAGGACACAAGGTCATCCAGTTCAAAGCTGGATTTATTTATGTTCTCTTCAAAACTACAGATAACTATAGATAAAGATGTGTGTAAGTGTCCACACCAGAGCAAAGGAGAACATACACACACAGACACACACACAGACACACACACGCTGTGGTGTCCTCTGTTTGACTCCTGAGGCGGCAGACTGGAGAGACACTCAGTCCACACCAGACGGACGACTCTAATGGGCTTTCCTGCTGCCTGAGAGTGAGTGTGTGTGTGTGTGTGTGTGTGTGTGTGTGTGTGTGTGTGTGTGTGTGTGTGTGTGTGTGTGTGTGTGTGTGCGTAGGTGATGGTGAGGATGAAATGGCGCTCAAACAGCTGCTGCAGACAGACTGCTGCTGCAGTTGCTAGGCAACGCCCCTGTGGTTTCCCATGGTTACAGGGAGCAGGGATGGTGCTGAGGAGGGAGAGAAGCTCCCGCTGACGGAGGAGAGACGGAGGAGAGACGGAGGAGAGACGGAGACAGAGACGGAGGAGAGACGGAGGAGAGACGGAGGAGAGACGGAGGAGAGACTGAGGAGAGACGGAGACGGAGACGTCTTCTCGTCCTCGTGGTTTCACGTTGTCCTCCGTCTCTCAGTCAAACCAGCTGGTCCCATGCAGCGAGGGGAGAAATGTGCTCAAACAAGTCAAATAATCATATTCATACCATTTGCAATCAGTGAATAAGTTAGGTTTGGTCTGAATATAGTTTATATAGTTTATATAATCTCCCAGTTATGACTTAATGTGGAACACTGTGGACTGACCTTCGGTCCAAATGGACTAAATCAGGACAAATGTGTGGGTTGATATGAGCAGTGGACCCATGTGGTCCGGTGTGGGTTAATGTGGACTCCTGTCGAATCGATCATGTGATTCATCATCAGCCAATCAGACGGAGTCGGAGACAAAGAAACAATGAGCTCAGGCTGAGCACTGCAGCGGGGGGGGCGGGTGTATAAACATGGGGAGAGAGAGAGAGGTAGAGGGAGAGAGAGACAATGCTTCCATCATCAACACTGTGGGATGATGGAGGAAGACCCACACACACACACACACACACACACACACACACACACACACACACACACACACACACACACACACACACACACACACACACACACACACACACACACACACACACACACACACACACACACACACACACACACACACACACACACACACACACACACACTACTCAGCCTTCTCTAAAAATTTATATATCTTAAATACATATTTTTAGAAAGGATTAATTTCCACATCGGACACGTCTCTGTCTTTGTTCTCGTGGCACATTCATGAATAAATGAACCAACCAAGAGGCTGGTAACCGTGGCAACCCCCGTATCCTCCATGGCAACAGAAGGGGAGGGGCAGAGATGTAAAGACAGACACATGAAACTGAAGCTGCAGTAAAACGTCTGCTATTAAAATCACCTCTGCCCTCATCCAATAATACATAACCTCAGATGATCCATGTAAATATCCAGGACTCGTTCACACCTGGTTCAGAGCTTCAGACTCTTCAGTTCAGTGTGAACATCAGGTGTGAACGGTTCCTCAGAGCAGAGGAGTTCTGGGTCCGGATCAAACTGAACCTGGTTCTGTTGGTTTGCAGTGAGAACACTTTGTTGGAGATTTTGGACTTTTGGACCAATCACAGGAAGTAGAGACAGAATTAAACAATAGAAGAAGAAGAAGAAGAAGAAGAAGAAGAAGAAGAAGAAGAAGAAGAAGAAGACGCTGCTGTCTTCACCTCCAACGATATTTTTGAACCATGAGGACGTTCATTTGGACGTTTGTACATTTGTAGGTTAGACAAAATTCTATAGTCCCTCAATTACATTGTGAAACTAAAACTAAAAGATCTAATGAAACTTGGGAGAAACACATGAAGACTCAGACTCTCAGAGACAAGACATTGTCTCTGAGATCATCCACTCACATCCCAGCTCACTTCACCTCTCTCTCACACACACACACACACACACACACACACACACACACACACACACACACACACACACACACACACACACACACACACACACACACACACACACACACACACACACACACACACACACACACACACACTAGAGAGAGTGCATGGTGGTTTCCTGTTTAGAGTTCCAAGGAGACCTCACATAGATATCACTGTGTCAGTGTGTGTGTGTGTGTGTCTGTCAGTGTGTGTTGCATTAGCATGCACACAGTGATCTGCTGCACGGAGCCAAGGGCACCTTAACCATCACTGCCCCCCCAATCCACTCACACACAGACACAAAGACACACACAGACACGCTCCAGGTATGTTGTTGCTCAAAGAGAAAAATCTGCAATGCAGCAAAAATCACTGAAGAACACTGTAATACTACCACAGATACTGTAATACTACCACATATACTGTAATACTACCACAGATACTGTAATACTACCACAGATACTGTAATACTACCACAGATACTGTAATACTACTACAGATACTGTTATACTACTACAGATACTGTTATACTACCACAGATACTGTATTACTACCACAGATACTGTATTACTACCACTGATACTGTAATACTACCACTGATACTGTAATACTACCAGAGATACTGAAATACTACCACAGATACTGAAATACTACCACAGATACTGTAATACTACCACAGATACTGAAATACTACCACAGATACTGTAATACTACCACAGATACTGAAATACTACCACAGATACTGTAATACTACCACAGATACTGTAATACCACACACACACACACACACACACACACACACACACACACACACACACACACACACACACACACACACACACACACACACACACACACACACACACACACACACACACACACACACACACACACACACACACACACACACACACACACACACACACACACACAGCAGTGAGTCTGTGTGTGTGACATTATTACTGATTACCATCTACCCATCCTCCCTGTAACTCTGGTTTCCATGGTAACCACCAGCCAATAACAGGCCTGCTGCTGCCTCGGTTGAGTCGTGACTCCTGAACCTGCAGTGACACACCAGCGCCCCCTGGAGGACGAGTTCATGGCGGATGGCTCCCAACAATAACTACAGCGTTACACTTCCACAGATGTGGAGTCTTCCCTGGGAGGCTAATGCTGCTGTTTACTACTACTACTACTACTACTACTACTACTACTACTACTACTACTACTACTACTACCACTACCACACTTCCACTTGTAGCTACAACCCTACTAGTACTACTTGCTTCTAAGCTAGTGCTTAGATTGTTATTAGTACTACTAAGTACTACTATAACTGATGCTAGTGTTGGAAGCTACTACTGGCACGGCTTATTCCAACAATACTGCTAATACTAATACTTTGGCTTCAGTTACGTGAATAAAAGGCATAAATGCTAATACTACTACTGATAGTACTACACCTGCTGAAAACAGAGAAATCTGATCCCAGCTCCACCGGAGAACCCCCCCGACGCCTAACGAGCCGACGTGTGAACGCTGCTGCAGCTTCTCTTAATGACAGGAAACCTTCGACTCCACTAGGATTTCAAAATAAAGTTCAGTCCTGTGTGTCTGGTCAGAAGGAAAAGTCAAAATTCCAGTGAAAAGGTTCATACCAATGAAATTTATTACAACTGACTCAGCTCCAAGGCACGTTACAAGATCAAATGTGTTTGTTTCATTTGTTTTATCAACCGACGGTACAGAAACAGAAAATACTAAAAAAGAAAAGGGCCTGTGTGTTCTAATGGTTCATTTTATCAATTCAAATGTTTAGATGTGGAACAGAAAAACTGTAAAAACCTGAAGAGAAGATTTATTGCAGTAAGAAATTGTAAAAAAAGACCATGTTTAAAAAGAATATCCACAAAACTGAATTAAACACCTTTTCAAAAATCAATTAAAAAAAACAATAGCTTAAAACTCCTATAAAAAATAAAAATGTATTTTTTACCAACATGATTGTATAAAATCAAGTGATGGTGTGATGAGGAAGTGTCACTCTGAACCATCTGTTTACACACAACACCACAACACACCTCCGTCACCTCCGTCACCTCCACACGGAAACACTCGGAAACATCCACATGGAGAATATTTATATCTTCTCTCTGAATTCTTCTCTGCAGCTTCTCAGCCGGAAAACTGTTCAAATCTGTCAGGGAGGGACTCGTCTTGTTTGGATGAATTGATATTAGCTTTTAGAATAACAATAATAACTTTATTTGTATAGCACTTATCTAGAGGACCGTACAAAGTGCTTCACACAAACGTCCATGGCAAAATTAAGAATAAATCATTGGCTGAGAAAACGAGATGTCAATTTACCCAATTTATGATCATTTTCCACATAAATTCTCTAGTAAAACTTATCTCATCTCACTATTTACTGAATGTCTTTGAGGTTTGGGGCAGAAACTAATGTTCATTTTTCTATTGTAAAACATTTACTTGATTGATCAAGTGACTCAGAGTCGAGGTGACGTCTTCAGCTCAGGACGAAAGAAACCAGAACAGAAGCTGGAACCGGTTCATTTTTGCTTTAAATATGATTTTGGCGATTGATTATCTTTCTGTGTATTTCAGTTTCTCTCTAAAACAACAGAAACCACCTGTTGCTGATTCTCCTGAGGAAGAAACTGAACTTTCCAGCATCGAGGGTTTAGAGCCTCATCTCGTTAGAGACCAAGTGGGTTTGTGTTTTATGAATATTCTCACATTTCACTGTCCAGTTCTATTCTGTAAACGCTCTTCACTCCATCTGAACTTTGACCCTGTGCTCATGACCTTCCTAGTTCAGAGGTCAAAGATCAAAGTTCTCTCAGGTCAGTCACAGATTCTGAGCTTCAAACCAAACGCCTTCTTGAGTCCTGATGGATGACTGACCGCCCCTGCTGCTCTACAGGCTCCGCCCCTGCTGCTCTACAGGCTCCGCCCCTCGCCTGGATGTCCCCACATGTTCCTGTTTGAACGAGTCGGACCGACAACCTGCTGCTACACACACACACTGACTACACAACATGTCCAGGTGATATTTTCCTGTGCTCATGTCTGAAAACAGTTTTCTAGAGGAAACCCTGAGATGAGTTGATTCTCTTTCATTTCTAACATCATTAACTTTCAGAAAGAGTTTCAATACGAGGAGAATCCCCCCCCCCCTTCTGACTCATCAGACCCATCAGGACCGTCCTGAGGAGGAGACACGTCCAACAACCTGCCGTCCTGAGACAGGACCCGAGGGAAACAGAGAGAAGGATTCATCCATGTGACCTTAAATCCTGGATGAGAAGAACGTGAACGATAATCACTTTTACATTCTGAAGGAAAATGAACTGGAGGAAGTTCAGTTTGTAAAGACATGAAGACGTCTGCTAGAAGCACTCAGACCCGGGGACACCGGGGACACCAGGGACACCGGGGACACCTCAGACCCCGGGGACACCTCCGAGCCTCAGGGACACCAGGGACACCTCAGACACCGGGGACACCAGGGACCCGGGGACACCTCGGAGCCTCGAGGACACCAGGGACACCGGGGACACCGGGGACACCTCGGAGCCTCGGGGACACCAGGGACACCTCGGAGCCTCGGGGACACCTCGGAGCCTCGGGGACACCAGGGACACCTCGGAGCCTCGGGGACACCTCGGAGCCTCGGGGACACCTGGGACCCGGGGGACACCGTGGACACCTCGGAGCCACCAGGGACCCGGGGGACACCGTGGACACCTCGGAGCCTCGGGGACACCGGGACCCCAGGGACCCGGGGGACACCTCGGAGCCTCGGGGACACCGGGACCCCAGGGGTTCCACCTCAGACCTCGGACTGATGTCCTGGACCTTTTGTCCTTTAGAGTTTCATATGTTTCATGAACTCATGGACGCACTTGAGCGAATGTTTGAAATAATGTTGGTTTCTGTTTGTTTCTTTTTTCAGTTGGAGAATTTATTTTAAATTACAGCACAGACACTGATAATGGATATTATTCTTATTTTTGGAATAATAATTGTTATATTATTAAATGATTAGGTAGAAAATAATCAGGCAACCGCTTTGATAGTTGATTGAATCTTTCATGAACTCAGTTTCAGTTTCGTTTATCAGAAACGTTTTAAACCCAGAAGCTTGAAGACGTGACCTCTGACCCCGGATGGATTTCAGTTTACAGACTAAAGAGGAAACTCCAGCAAGTGAATCATGTGTCAGATGATCCATCACATGTGGATCTGCAGCCCTGGATCCAGATCAGCATGTGGATCTGGAGACGGTGGATCCAGATCAGCATGAGGATCTGCAGCCGTGGATCCAGATCAGTTTCCCTCCGTGACTCTGAAGAGTTGAAGCTCAGCTGCTCACTGGGTCCTCAGCAGAGAGGAAGAGTTCCTCCTCCTCCTCTTCCTCAGGGGTCCCTCTCCTTCTTCACCTTCACGTCCCCGGCCAGGATGGTGGCGATCTCCCCCTGCATGAAGGCCCAGGGCACGCTGGAGCCCACCAGGGGGCACTTGTCCCCGCTGGGGCAGTACACCTCCCCGGAGGAGCCCTGGGCCTTGATGCTCTCTCTGGAGCACGGGAAGCAGAACTTGTGGTTCGGGACCGAGGGACACTGGACGAAGTGTGTGTCCTCCAGCCGCTCGTGGCAGATGGTGCAGCACAGGGGTCCGCTGCTGGCCGTGGGGGGGGAGTCCGGCACCGGGTCCGGGCCCCCCCCCGCGGGCTGGGGGTCGCCGCTGCGGGCCGAGAGGCGCCTCTGCCCGGACACGGAGGCCGGGGACACCGGGCTGCTGTTGTGTCTGGAGGACGAGGACGAGTCTCTGTCCTTGCTGGGGGAGGACACCGGGGACTGTCTGTCCCCCGGGGGAGGAGCGCCGGGCTCCGGGGGCGAGGACCGGCCCGAGAGGCCCGGGTGTCCCGGGGGCGAGGACCGGCCCGGGTGTCCCGGGTGTCCCGGCCCGAGGGAGCCCGCGGCCCCGGGGAAGGAGCCCGCGGCCCCGGCCAGCTTCAGCGCCTCCCCCGGGCCGCTGATCCACTGCTGCCGCTGCTCCTCCAGCTTCAGCCCGGGCTCCGGGGGCTCCGGCTCCGGGGAGGCTTTCCTCTTGCGCACCGCGGCCCGGGAGCCGCTGGCCCCGGAGCCCGGGGCCCGAGGCCCTCCGGCCGGCCCCAGGGAGCCGGGCAGCAGCGGGCAGGTCCCGTCCAGGTGCGGCTGCGGCAGCATGTCTCCCCCCAAACCCTCCCGGAAGCAGCGCAGGTTCTCCGGCAGCAGGTCGCCCAGCAGCCGCCAGTCCCCGGAGCCGTGCTGCCGCTGGTACTCCAGGTACTTGAACCCGGAGGACAGGCCGCGGCCGAAGTCCTTCATGCAGTCCTGGTACATCTGCCGGGCGACCCCCGAGGCGCTGGAGAACACGCAGCCGGAGCCGCTCGGGTACTCGATGAAGATCCGCAGCTCGAAGTCCGGACCCGGCTTGGCCACCGCGTCGAAGGCGAACACCCGGCCCAGCAGCCCGTGGTCCTTCTTGAAGCGGACGTCGAAGGGGGTCGAGCCGGACAGGAGGAGCAGCGTGTCCCGCACCGGCCGCGGCCGGCCGGCCCACTCCTCCTGCCGGTTCCGGAGACTCTCACCCAGCTCGGCCAGCGCCTCCGAGTTCCGCTGCTTCTCCTTCAGCTCCCGCTCCTGGTCCGAGCCGGACCCGGAGGCGGGTCGCTTCCCGCCCGGGTCCGGCATGGAGCCCGGCCCGGGCACGGAGCCCTGCCGGGCCGGGCCGTGCGGGCCCGGGCCGGGCAGCAGGTTCTGGGGCAGCAGGTTCGGCGGCACGGTGGTGTGTCCCGGTGCCGGGCCCGGGCCCCCGTGGCTCCGGCTCCGGGAGTTCGGACTCTGCCGGTTGAGCTCGGGCGGTCCGTCCTCCGGCTTGAACCCGTTCAGCCGGCTGCTGGGCCCGCTGTAGTCGAACCGGGCCCGGCTGTCCAGCGAGTACCGGTCCAGCCCGGGCTGCTGCGGCGGCTTGCTCGGTGCTTCCCCCGGGAGCAGGTGGTGCTGGCCCGGGTGACCCAGCGGCTCCTTCCCGGGCAGCAGCCCGGCCGGCAGGCTCTTGGTCCCGGCGGGCTGCTGCCCGGGGGCCCGGCCCTCCTGGAGCCCGTGGGCCCGCTTCAGGTGCCGGGCGGTCTCGATCACGAACTCGACCCGGTCCGCGCCCTCGTAGTTGACGCACCCGCGGCACACGGGCTCGGTGAAGTCCCAGACCAGGGCCCAGGGCATCCGGGGCAGGTCGCACAGGAAGCAGGCCTGTCTGCGGGACGCGGAGACCCCCGGGGAGGACATGCTCCCCCGGCCCGGTCCCTCCGGTCCGGTCCAGTAGCTCGGTCCGGTCCAGTAGCTCGGTCCGGTCCGGTTCGGCTCGGCTCGGTTCCTCCCGGACTCTCGGAGCGATGCGACTCCTCCGCTGCTTATTGTTCTGCTGCTGCAGAGATGGAGGAGGAGGCTGCGGCTGTTCCCACAATGCACCCCCCCCACCCCCCCCCCAGCCAAGAATGCCACCTGGTGGAGTAAGTGACGTCACTGCCCCTCCCCCCACTGCTGGTCTCACGACCCCAGAACATTATATTCATTATATATATTAATAATAAATAACGTTAATTCATAATAAGGAGCATCAGTGACTGTAGATGATCTGCACCCCCTCCCATTGAATATGAATATGAATATGAACGCTGTCGTCCGTCTTTATTTATTTTATTTCACCCGAACAGTAAATTTCTGTTTGATTCAAAAAACTGAATCGAGGTCGTTTGAATTGAAAATATAAGAAAAAACTTTATTGCATCTCAGTGGACGACAGACCCTCAGGCCGGCTTAAGGTGGAATGATAATTAAGGTGGATTAGAGGGCGGCTGATGGTTCAGTGTGAACATCTGTATCTGTGTTGCTAGGCAGGATTCACCCCCCCCCCCCCCCCCGTGTTCAAGTTCAGCTCTGTTGTTTCCTCTTTGTGTGTCTGTCTTTGTGTGTCTGTCTTTGTGTGTCTGTCTTCACTGTACAATCTGAGCTGCTCTGTGGACACACACACTCTCGTTGTGATTCAAGTCGACAGAATCACAGAAATCATCTTCAACGTTAATCAACAGAAATCTAATGAGATGTGATGTGTGCACATCTATATGTATATCTATATACACACATGACATCAATGTCACCGGTCGACTGTAAACCTTATTGAACCAGCTGCACAGACACACACAGACGCACACACAGACGCACACACAGACACACACACACACACACGGTTCATCGTCTGTGTTGCCGTGGAAACGTGCTGCAGGATGAGGGTGAGGCTGCTGAATACAGGATGAGCTGCAGCCTTGTTCGCCCCCGACTCTCCCTGGATGATTATGCGAATTACATTATGACGAGTGACACACCTACTAATGGGGAGGCGGGGTCTATTACCTACACCGCAGCCCGCCACCAGGGGGGTGGAGACAGTGTTAGTTCCGTCCAGCGAGCCGTTGACCATCTGTATTTACAGTTTCTGATCCGATCTGTCAGAACATATCTCCTGTGAACCCGAACCTGAACCTGAACCTGAACCTGAACCTGAACCTGAACCTGAACCTGTACCCGAACCCGAACCTGAACCTGAACCCGATCCTCAGGATTCTGATCCGATCTGTCAGAACATATCTCCTGTGTTCGCTCAGTCGTGATGTTTTCTTTGACACGAGCTGCGTAAAACATCACCTGAACCTGAACCTGAACCAGACCTGACTGAACCTGAACCGGAACCGGAACCCGAACCTGAACCCGAACCTGATCCCCAGGATTCTGATCTGAGGACGAGCTGGAGCTCAGTCTGCATAATGTATGTCTGTGTTAAACAAACCTGCCACTCACACAGCCCCCATCCCCCCCGCCCATCACCTGGTTTGCTCTGGCCTTCGGTCACAGCTGGGTGTTGCTATGGCAACTGGGTCGGTCTCCACGGCGGCGGCAGCTCTGGTTGCCGGGGAGCTGTGCTGCTGGTTGCTGTGGGGGGCTGCTGTTGGAGAGAGAGGAGACGAGTGAGACGACTCGAACGTGATGAACAGCTCACAAAGGTCAAAGGTCAGGGAGACCCCACAGGTCATCCTCTGGGGACCCTCCATGATTCCAGGAGCTGTGTCTGAACTCAGCGGCTGCAGAGTCTCGTCTGCAGCCGACGTCAGCTGCTCCTCTGACGGCTGCGCAGACGGCCGGAGACTGTTGAGTTCTAACATTTAAAAAAACATTCTCCTGACGTTCACACTGCAGCACAATGCATTCTGGGACATGTTGGGCCGGGGGGGTCGGCCGGGGGGGTGCACCGGGTGGAAGGACACGTTGGGACAGTGTAGCAGCTTCTGAACTGAGACACAGTTTGTGCGTCTGAATGTCAAACTGGTTTGACCTCCTCAAAATGAAGGGGTCAAAGGTCAAAACACAAACCAGTTTAACTTCTGAAATATATATTTATCAACAAAACAAATAAAATAATAACAATAATATTAAAATCATGTCAACAACGCAGCACTTCTTCATTATTCTGACTCACACACACACAGCTGTGGTGTGTCAGCAGTAATAAATAAACTCCTATTAAAAACCTGCAGGTTACCATGACAACCCATTCTTCAGCCCTGCAGGGCAAAGATGGAAGGAACCCCCCCCCCCCACACACACACACACACACAGACCAACACACACACACACACAGACCAACACACACACACACCGATCTGTTCTGCTGCATCAGTCGTAGTCTGAGTAGAGGTGTTTCCATGGCAACAGGCTCCACTGTTCAGAGGGACACTGCTGCCCCCTGGTGGTCGAGACGACTCAGACACCTCACCACTCCACTGCTGTGTGTGTGTGTGTGTGTGTGTCTGTGTGTGTGTGTCTGTGTCTGTGTCTGTGTGTGTGTGTGTGTGTGTGTGTGTGTGTGTGTGTGTGTCTGTGTGTGTCTGTGTGTGCGTGTGTGTGTGCGCGTGTGTGTGTGTGCGTGTGTGTTGTGTTGTGTTGTGTTGTATTGTATTGTGTTGTGTTGTGTTGTGTTTGTGTGTGTGTTTGTGTGTGTGTGTGTGTGTGTCTTACCTCCAGTGTCCAGGTGTGTGACCTGCAGATGAGATGGGTTAGGGTTGGGACCAGAGACTGTGAGGTCAGAAGCTGTAGAGGTCATGTGGGCGTGGCCTGTCACTATCTTGAGAGCCGACTCCAGCAGCTGGCTCTGATTGGAGGAGAGGGGAGCCAATGAGAAGTCAGACGGCCGAGTGGTGAGTCAGCACCTGAACAGGTGAGTGTGTTTACCTGCAGCTGTCGACTGAGCAGCGTCTCCTGGGTTAGGCCCCACCCCCTTTCCCCGTCCTCCCTGAGGACAGAGCAGACAGTGATGTCACAGTGATGTCACAGTGATGTCACAGTGATGTCACAGTGATGTCACAGTGATGTCACACATGGAGGACGTTGTTGTTCTGGGTTCTGATGGACGTGTCCCTCACAAATATAAAAGGACGAGACGTACCTGTCGACCTGCAGCAGCCGCTGAACGCCGTCCGTCAGCTGACACACGCGAGTCGCCATGTCGGCCTGAGCCTGCACACAGGAGCAGAGGGGGAGGAGCTTCAGGAACTAACTGGACTGGAGGAAACTGTGTGAAGCTGATCTGAGGTCAGTACCTTGATGAGAGGAGCAGCCGCCGCCGCTGCTGCGCTGGTGACGTCTCCATGACGACCTGAGATCAGCTCCTCCCGAGTCTGGACCCCCGACACCCCAACTGCATCCTGGGAGCCGGTCTGGGGGGGCCCCGGGTTCAGCAGCTTCACTTTGACCTCCCTCCTGCGGGGGGCGCTGTGAGAGCTGAGCAGCACAGAGAACACAGACAGACTTGGTGAGATAGATTGAAATGAGCTTAAAGAAGAATTTAAATCAAATAAACTCAGACTGATGTTTTCAGAGTAAAATACTTTATTAATGTTATATTTTTAAAACTTTATGTTAGTTTTTTAAAGTGTGAGTGAAGACGTGCACCGTTGTGTCAGAGCCGCGAGAACGATTCCTCGACGTCCGGGCGTGAAGCGAGAGGTCAGGAGGTCGCGACCTGAGAGAGAAGAGGTCAGAGGTCAGAGCTCAAGAGGAGATTTGCTCAAAGGTTCAAGGGCAGGAGGTGGAGTCCAAACCCTCAAGGGTAGGATGTCTATGGTCTGTGCACACACACACACACACACACACAGACAAACACAGAGACACACAAACAACACACACAGAGACACACACACACACACAGACAAACACAGACACACACACAGACAAACACAGAGACACACACACACACACACACACACACAGACAAACACAGAGACACACAAACAGACAAACACAGAGACACACACACACACACACACAGAGACAAACACAGAGACACACACACACACACACAGACAAACACACAGACAAACACAGAGACAAACACACACACACACACACACACACACAAACACAGAGACACACAAACAGACAAACACAGAGACACACACACACAGACAAACACAGAGACACACACACACAGAGACAAACACAGAGACACACACACACACACAGAGACAAACACAGAGACACACACACACACACACAGACAAACACAGAGACAAACACACAAACACACACACACACACACAGACAAACACAGAGACACACAAACAGACAAACACAGAGACACACAAACAGACAAACACAGAGACACACACACACAGACAAACACAGAGACACACACAGACAAACACAGACAAACAAACACACAGAGACGCACGCGCGCACGCACACACACACACACACACACACACACACACACACACACACACACACACACACACACACACACACACACACACACACACACACACACACACACACACACACACACACACACACACACACACACACACACACACACACACACACACACACACACACACACACACACACACACACACACACACACCGGAGCTCTTACCGGACTGACCGGCCGCCTCTGGCCGCGGAGCAGCACAGGGTTCGGGTCTCTGTCGGGTCTTCAGCAGCCTCTGGACGTGTATCTGAACCGCTCCGGGTCCTGGTCCAGCTTCAGGTCTCCGGTCCAGGTCCGGGAGGGGGGTCCCGGTGGAGCGGATCAGAAGCGCCCGGGGGTCCGGGCAGCAGGGGGCCTGGTCCCGGGCGGACGGAGCATGTTTCATCAGAACCGCGCTAGCACGGAGGCTAACAGCTGTTAGCTTCCTTCAAACTTCCCGCCTCGCAGCGGAAGGCCGAGCGGAAACCGGAAGTGAGGTGGGGAAACAAGAACTATTAAAAACAAAACGAGCGAAGTTTGAAAAAGTAAAAAGAACTAAAGAGGAAACAAACAACCCGTTACTACAACAAACTTCAATTCCGCTTCCGGTCTGTGAAGCGCGTATCGAGGCTTGTGTTGATGACGTATGTGGTGACGTTCAATGCCTCGCGAGCACCACGTGACTGAGTCAGGAAATGGTTCGCAGCGAAACGCAACCCCCCCCCCCCCTCACATTGTGTGGACCAGGGACTTTACTGCGTTTGTTTGTAAAAAAAAAAAATGAAACCGCCTGAAACCAAAGAACTGTGGAGAAGCTTTTATTAGTTATTATTATATTTAATAATATAATAATAATATTTATATTCATATTTTTTTTTATTTAATATACCCCACTCTTTCACCCTGTAAACTGCTGCTACATTTTAATATGTTATATGTTATATGGTATGTCAATTTTAAAAATTGTAGTAAAGCCCGTGTACTGTGTAGATGCTGCCTGCCATGTCCCAAGAACAATAAACTTTGATTTGATTTGATTATTACATAAAAATGAATAATGATACACGTAGTCTCTAGAAACAAAACACGTTCACATCACAACCCTCTGCCCCCCCCCCCCCATTGTATCATAAAGACAGACACCTTATTAATAACTTAATAATTTATGTATTGGCATCACGAACATCATTCATTAATTTATTCAATTCAAAGCTTCACACAATGTTAATAATAATTACATGTACTGTCCACTAGATGGCGCAATGGAGCACATGAAGCACCATGAGGGAACCAGTTGGATGGAACGCGTCACCATAGCGCGTCACTGCTGAATATCATGTTTGTGATGACGTGTGACCTGCAGGGGTCGCTCTTCTTCTTCTGCTAACAGCTGCTTCTCATGAACGCTGTGGTTTGATTGGTCGATACTGGTACAGTCACATATTAAACACATGTATGTATTAAACTCTGTGACGCTGATGAGTCATTCAGTCATGTCCTCATAGATTCATCTGTGATGACGTTTTTAAAGTTTCCCACAATCCATCACTTCTCATGTATTCCTGATGTCGTACGCATCCTGGCCGGCAGGGGGCGGTACTGCAGCTACAACCTGTTCAGTGATCGTCATAAAGAGTAGCAGAAGAAGAAGACGCTCTTTTTGCACTCCGGACTGTTTAGTCTGTAACACACGTTTCGACAGGAGGCTCGAACCTTCTTTTCTTGTTTTTATTCATTTTACATTTGGACTGAATCAAACGAATGATAATTGAACCGTTTAATAATTAATTGAACCGTTTAATTATTTAAATATTGGATTTATTCTCCTGCTGTTTTTTGTCCATTTTCAACGAAACTAATAAAGTTTTTTCAAAATCTTTGAATCTACGGCTCAGGCTCACGCGACCTTCAACCGGAAGAAGATTTTACACAAAACACCGAAAACAGGTCAGAGTGTGTGTCCGTGTGTGTGTGCGTGAGAGTGAGTGTGTGCGTGAGTGTGTGTCTGTGTGCGAGAGAGAGAGATAGCGTGTGACGTAGAGTGAGTGTGTGAGTCTGTGTGTGTGAGAGAGAGAGAGAGTGTGTGACGTAGAGTGAGTGTGTGCGCGTAAGTTTGTGTGAGTGAGTAACGTAGAGTGAGTGAGTGTGTCTGTGTGCGTGTGTGAGAGTGTGTGTGACGGAGAGAGTGTGTGTGAGTGAGTGTGAGTCTGTGAGAGAGAGAGAGATAGTGTGTGACGTAGAGTGAGTGTGTGAGTCTGTGTGTGTGAGAGAGAGGGAGATAGTGTGTGACGTAGAGCGAGTGTGTGTGAGTGAGTTTGTGTGTCTGTGCGTGAGTGTGAGTGAGTGACATAGAGTGAGTGTGTGTCTGTGTGCGTGTGTGTGACGGAGAGAGAGATGGTGTGTGACGTAGAGTGAGTGAGTGTGAGTGTGAGTGACGTAGAGTGAGTGTGTGTGTGTCTGTGTGATAGTGTGTGTGACGGAGAGAGAGATAGTGTGTGACGTATAGTGAGTGAGTTTGTGTGTCTGTACGTGAGTGTGTGTGACGTAGAGTGAGAGTGTGTGTGTGATGGAGTGTGTGTGTGCAGGGGGGGGGGGCAGCAGATGAACCGATGTTTCCATGAAACTGATTGTTTGTTTGTTTGTTTGTTTGTTTGTTCACAGTGAATCAATCATGGCCGCCCAGGTGACTGAGTCTGACCAGATCAAACAGGTGAGACACACAACATGCCACACACAACACGAGACACAAGAAACAAGACACAAGACAAAAGATGCTAGACACACAACATGTGACACAAGACGTGAGACACAAGAAACGAGACACAACACGAGACTTGAGACAATAGACGCTAGACACACCACATGCGACACAACACGAGACACAAGAAACAAGACACAACACAAGACTTTAGACAAAAGACGCTAGACACACAACATGCGACACACAACATGGGACACAAGACGTGAGACACAACACGAGACACAAGACACAACACGAGACTTTAGACAAAAGACGCTAGACACAAAACATGCGACACAACACGAGACACAAGAAACAAGACACAACACGAGACTTTAGACAAAAGACGCAAGACACACAACATGCGACACAAGACGTGAGACACAAGAAACGAGACACAACACGAGACTTGAGACAATAGACGCTAGACACACAACATGCGACACAAGACACAAGACTTTAGACAAAAGACGCAAGACACACAACATGCGACACAAGACGTGAGACACAAGAAACGAGACACAACACAAGTCTTTAGACAAAAGACGCTAGACACACAACATGCGACACAGAAGAATGAAGTGGAGGTTTGAGAGGAAGCGGGTGGAACTGATGTTTGACGCTTCAGTTTAAGGAGTTCCTGGGGACGTACAACAAGGTGACGGAGAACTGCTTCATGGACTGTGTGAAGGACTTCACCACCAGAGACGTGAAACCAGAGGAGGTAACACACTGATCCTCACACATCAACACACACTGATCCTCACACATCAACACACTGAGATCTTTACACATCAACACACACTGATCTCTACACATCAACACACACTGAGATCTTTACACATCAACACACACTGATCTTTACACATCAACACACACTGATCTCTACACATCAACACACACTGATCTCTACACATCAACACACACTGATCTTTACACATCCAGGTGAACCTCAGCTGTGGTTCAGGATCAGATTCATGTTTTAGTCTTTAAGTTCAAACCTGTTGAGGAACAAACTTCATCACATTAGAAACGATTGAACCGAAGTGTGGAGACATCTGTCCTCTGTCCTCTGTCCTCTCAGAGACGTCTCCAGGTCTGAATCCAAACAGCAGCTGATGGTTTTCTAGTCACGAGTTCTTCACCTGTTCATGTTGTGGCGCCCCCTGGTGGACGCCATGTGCAGCGGTTTGATGTGAACGTGTCGTTTCAGACCAGCTGCTCCGAGTCGTGCCTGCAGAAGTATCTGAAGATGACTCAGCGGATCTCCATGAGGTTCCAGGAGTATCACATCCAGCAGAACGAGGCGCTGGCTGCCAAGGCCGGACTGCTGGCTCAACCTCGCTGAGCCCGGCGGGACCAGGTCACGTGACCCAGCACGCCGAGCGCAGGCGGATCCTGGAAGCTGCTCTGCCTCAAAGCATCATGGGACATGTTGTGTTAAAAGATGAGAAACTGTGAAACCGTCCTGAGATGTCGGTGTTTGTTTTATTAAACTTTGTGAAACTCTGACGCCTGAAGTAACTTTACTCAAAGACTTGATTCCACCGCAGTGACATCATCACATCATGACATCATGGAACCTGAACGTGTTGCATCAGAAACTAGAATCATCGTCCTGTTTCCCAGACTCGTGTCACATGACCTTTGAAACATCAAGCGTTCATTCAGCGGGCTAATGTCCGAGGACACGAGGAGCACCTGAACGCACCACCACTGTTCACATTCAGGTCTGAAATGAGACGCAGCTCGAGTGGAAACATATTTAAAAACTTTATTAGAAACAGAAACTCTGTTTGTTGTGCACACAGTCCAACATGGCGTCTGCTCTCAGGAGGAAGTGTGTGTTTCTGTATTTACAGTCGTCGCTCTCCAAACCGCCGCTAGCAAAACACCAAAAAACTGAGGAGTTCATAAAACAACAGTACAAAGAGTCTTCTCTTAAAAAATACTATAAATCATTCTTTACAGGCGTGTAAAACGTTCTTCTCAAATACATGTGGGTTTATTCTTTTCTTTACTCAGAGCTTTTTATGTACAAAACAACACAATGTTCAGGAGCAGGAATCAGCCGTCGGGTGGAGCCTGAGCACAGAGGAAGAGCCGGGGGGGGGGGATGAGGAGGAAGAGCCGGGGGGGGGCAGCAGCGTCAGTACTGAGCTCAGACCTCCGAGGTACGGAAGATTAATTCAGTCAGAATCATTTAATGATCATTAAACCATTCTGACTTAATCCAAATTTATGACCCACTAAAAAACACTTGAGTCTAATTTTACATATGAACTAATTAAAAGATAAAATTAAAAATATTTAAATCCAAATGATTAGACGGCAATTTGAAATGACTTTTTAAACCAAAATAAAACAATTAGAAGATTCCAAGTCGGAATTTAGTCAAATTGTGACCAAAAAACCCAATTGTGGTTTAATTAATTTTATAAACAATGAAATAGTCAAAATAAATAATTAAGTCATTACTCTTAAGTCAAATGAAAGAGTCAGAATTATGAGACTTCAAATTAAACTGATCAGATTATGACTTTTAAAATCAAGAAACTTGAGATTTAAATTGTTAGGCACAAATTTGATAAATGAAAAGAAAGTAGATAATAATTAGACTTTTCAAATCAAAGTGATGAAATTAAACAAACTTTCTGGCTCAAAATACCTTTTAAAAATCTCATTTGTTACATTTGAAACATCAAATGTGGATAATCCATTTTAAACCGTTTCCTTAGTTTCCCCGGCGCAGTAAAGATCCTCCAGGAACACGACGCTCTGCTCGAACGGATCGTTTCGCTCTCGCTGTGACGTCCGGGACTTTGTGAATTTTTTGTTTGTCCCCCCCCCCCCCAAAAAAAACAGGCACATTATTCTGAAAGTCAGAGACGCTGAGCTGAGGTACTGAGGGAGGAAGGAAGGGAGGAAGGAAGGGAGGAAGGAAGGAAGGTAGGAAGGAAGGAAGAAGGAGAAGTGCTCTGTGGCGGCTTAACAGACGACGAGCTGATTTTTCTGTTGCATTTGTCTCTGAACAGGAAGTCCATAGGTGAGGGGGTGGGGCTTAGTCAAATTGGAGAAGCCCCTCCCCCACACACCACCATATTTGAAGGAGTGATGGCGTTCCCATCAGCCACCGCTGCAGTCGATGAGCTCTCGCCTGGAGGTTATAAACCTCATTTCCACATCACGTCCTCTGCTGGCAGAGTGGGCGGAGTCTGTGGCTGCAGTCGGCGGGGACGAGGGAAACGGGAATACGGTGGGTGGGTGGAGCTTGAGTGGGCGTGTCATCACCTGCACTCCACAGCGACGGTGTTCTGAGTGGGCGAGGCCGAGGACGGACTCATGCCCGTGTCGGAGGAACCCGAGGAGGTCGACGGCGTCGTGTTCGACACTGAAAGAGACAGGAAGTCCACGATTCATTAACCAGTTCTAACAGTTTCAAAATAAAAGCAGCTGAATCACCAGCTCCTACCTTCTCTCTCCTTCTTTTTTAGCCTCTTCCTGCGTCTGTCGATGGAGGCGACCTCGGACTTCAAGGTCATGTAGTACTTTCGGATCTCCTGCAGCTTGTCCTGCAGGAAGGAGATCCTCTCTGTGCTCGACATGTTGTCCAGCTCGTCTGAGGAAGAGGAGGAAGAGGAGGAAGAAGAGACACGTTATTCCTTCATCACAGTTCTGTGTCTCAGATGAACCGGTCCAGGTCCAACTGGGACGTTTCCTCTCAGGAGCTGATCCTGAAGATCACATTCACACACGGAGGGATGTGACCTCAGAGCAGGTGACCTCAGAGCAGGTGACCTCAGAGCAGGTGACCTCAGAGCAGGTGACCTCAGAGCAGGTGACCTCAGAGCAGGTGGTCTCACACTGACGTCCATATTTGTTTAATGAGAACGTTTATGGTTCTTGACATAGAAAATAATAATAACAGATGTATTTACATCACGTTAAGAATGATCTTCCATAACAGTTTTGATTCTTCTTGTGTTTCTGGCTCAGCTCAAAGTGAACAAGAAAGATCCGACTCGACCTCCACCAACACGTCAGGCTCCTGACCCCTATGAGGCTGTGACCTCTGACCTCTGACCTCTATCAGTTCATCCTTTAGACAACTGGTCCATCGAGACACTTGAGATATGAAGACGTTTGGATGAGATGTTCACAAGGAGAATGAAGAGTTCAAGGTCAAACCTCTGAACTCTGACCTCTCGTCTCTGAGTGAACGTTTACAAACGACCTGACCCCCGACCCTGAGGTGACCCCTGACCCCTGGTGACCTACCGAGCTGCAGCGTCCACTTGTAGGACCTGGAGGACGGGAAGCCGGGTTTGTCTTTGCTGTGATGAGACGGAGACGGACAGCGAGTCTTCTGAGACGCCTGGTCCTCGCTGTCGCTGCTGTGGCCTGGAGGAGAGAGAGGAGGAGACAAGCCGTCGTCACGGTGATGAGTCAACGTGTCAACGCTATGATGCGATTCTGGGAGGAGCGATGACGTCACCGGCCAGTGACATCATCAGTGACCTCATCAGTGACCTCATCACGCGGCTCACCTGCTCCGTTCTTCTCCGCCTTCCCGGGCGTGTTCGGTCGCTTCTGGTTGCGTTTCTGTTTCTTGGCCGAGGGGGAGGAGTTACAGTCCATCGCCCTCTTCTGACCTGAGGGGTCAAAGGTCACACAGTTACGACCTCACCGCCACAAACACAGTGAACCAATCAGGCGGCAGGGGTGTGTCTTACCTCGGTCCTTGTGCTCCTGCAGCGACAGCAGCGAGGTGGAGGAGGAGCTACTGCCGTCGAACCCGGGACTGGAGCTGCCCTCCTGCTCCCCCCCCACTCCCGCCCCATCGTCCTCCGTGGCGCTCCTGGTCGGGCGCAGTTCCTCCGAGGAGGGGGCGGAGCTGGGAGCGGCGGCCGGGAGGAAGGGCTGGGGGAGGTGAGGCGGGTGGGGGGTGGGGTGGGGGACTTGGTGGAGGTGAGACAGCGGGGGCGGAGCTTGTTGCGGCTCCCTCATCATCAGGAGGAGGTGCTCTGCGGAGGAGGCGGGCTTCTCCTTGTCCTCGGGGTCATCGAGGTCGACCTCGTGGCAGACCAGCGCCTCGGGTCCGATCTCCAGCTCCTCAGCGGGGGGGGGGCCCAGAGCCTCTGGGGCAGGGGGGGGTGTCCCAGCATGCATCTCTTCCTCCTTCTGTGTCTCCTCTCTGGGACACGGCGAGTCCTCTGCTTTCACCCCCCCCTCACTCCTCCTCTCTGGGCGGAGCGGCGAGGAGGAGGCGGACGCCAACTCGGGGGCGGGGCCGGGGCCTTTGGGGGAGGCGGCCTCTTCCTGCTTCCTGTCTGGGTGGAGCTTCTTCTCGGCTGCTTTACGTTTAAGCGCCACGCTGCTGGTTTCCTGAGGTGAAGCTTGCTCCTCCTCCTGCTCCGCCTCCTGCTCCTCCTCCTCCTCGGTGGCAGAGTCAGTGTCCGAGTCCATGGGGGGGGACGCCGGGGGGAGACAGTGGAGGACCACCATGGGCTCGTCCTGTCTCTTCAGGACGCTGCGAGGAGGAGAAGCGAGCGCGGCCGTGTGGGCGGGGCCTGGAGTGCAGAGGGGGATTGTGGGAGGAGTTTCAGAGCCTGTCTCTCTGAGGTTGGGCCGCCGGCCTTTGACCCTGGGGGAGGACAGAGGAGTCCTGCCCCCCCCCTCTGCAGCAGGCGGGGGGGACAGCTGCTTCTCAGGAGGCGTCTGGTTCCTGTGAGGGGGGGGTGACATCCTGTCGGGAGAGGACTTGATGACCACTTCCTGTCCAGGAGATGTTTTCTGCACCAACAACGTTTTGCTCTCGTTGTCCAGGGCAACTGGCAACATGGTGACTTCAGCTGGAGGCTCCTCCCCCTGCACGGCAGGCTCCTCCCCCTGCACTACTGCTACCGCCTCCTCCTCCTCCTCTGATTGGCTCAGCTCTTTCCCCGGCATGCTGGGACACGCTGCGGCCGCGGCAGGGGAAGGACTTCCTGTTTCCATGGTAACGGTGTCATCGTCATAAGTCGGCATTGAGATGTTAGTGACCTCACTCGTTTCCTCCTCCTCCTCTTCCTGTTGCTCCTCCTCCTCCTGGCAGGGCGGCCCTTCAGTTCTCCCTCGCCAAGGCGATGGCGGTTTATCAGGCGGGTCTTCTGATTCGCTGTCGTCTGAAGAGTTCCCAGAATCCTCTGCAGGAAGAGAGCAGTGGATTGGTTAAATCATCAGTGATGCAACTGGATGGAGAATGAAAAGCACAGTCGAGGTTCTCACCGATGGACGCTCGGTCCGAGTCCGACATGCCCGACGTTCTCCTGGTTCTCCTGCGCGGCGTGCCTGCAGAGAGACACACACACTGTCACCACTAGGAGGAGCTGTTACTGACAGGAAGTGACACGCCTTGTATTCACCGCTGCTGGGACAGCCTTCTCTTCAGCTTCTACGTGAAGTCAAAAGCCTGAAACCACATGTTCCATTGTTCCGGAAAAGCCGAAGCACAGGGAACTCAACTTCACACATAGGTGTGAAACGCCACAAGGGTCGACTCCTATTGGTCCCTCTGGACCCCATGACCTGTGAGGTCCCAGATCAATATAAAGCCACATCTGCCCCTCCTCTATCTCCTTCTACAATCTGTCTGAGGGCGGACGGCCTCTCTTCCTGCATCGCCGAGGGGAGGAGCCTGATTTCTCCAGGAAACCTCCTGGCATCTCAAGCTCTAACAAACTCCGAGCAGCGACTCGATGTCCTGCAGCAGAACTTCAACCAGCGTCTGAGCCACAGCTCCACAGAACCAGGAGTCAGGAGACTTCACTGAACTGAACTGAAACTTCCTTTTCTCCCTTTTCACTGACGGGTCGAACCACTGAGGACACGAGGCTCAGATGTTTACTGGATTCTGTGTGAGATGTTTATGAGTGATATCTGTGTTGTGATGCTTTGAGTTAGAAGTTATTCCAAAGTAATGTTAGTTTGCTCCTCACAGGCTCTTTGCATTTCAGTCTACACTCTGTCTAGCAGTTAGTTAAGGTGGTTGAGGGGATAGAGCTCGGGGGTTCGATCCCGGTCTTGCCCACCTGCATGGACCCCCCCGGTCCTGCCCCTATGCTCTGTGGTGTGAACACTGTACTGTCATGAGGAGTCGTGTGGACGCCGGTGGTACTGCACCAACGGTGATGAGTCTAAAGTCCTGAGTGTCTCTTACTGTCTCCGTTGGCCAAGCTGCTCTCCGTCCTGCTGCTCTTCCCGTTGGCCCGCCCCTCGCTGCTTGGCGTCTTGGAGCCGCTGCGCCCGGCGGAGCCCGGTGGCGTGGATCTCATCTGAGGACGACCTCGCTTCGCCCCCGGCGGCCTCGCCCCGGACTTCTCTTCATCTTTCTCCAGCTCGTCTTTGTTCTGCGGAGGAAACGGTTTATTACCACGAGCAACGGGTCACGTGATCAGGTTGATTATAGAAACCAGCTGAGGTCATGGTGAGGTCATGGTGAGGTCATGGTGAGGTCATGGTGAGGTCATGGTGAGGTCATATCCTCCCTGCTGGTATCATGTAGCGCTGAGGATCAGTCCATCAACAGATTTATTTTGATTGCTTAAAATATTTCCTGGTTCAAGTGAGGATTTCAATTTTTTTCTTTTTCTAAAATATGATAACTGTTTGAATGTCCTCCGGTCGTGTTGCACTGTGGAGGACAGAGACGTCCTCATGTCCGTCCCCAGGGAAACGCACCAGAGGAGGCGGCCATTCTTTAAACTGGAGTTTAACCCCCCCACCCCGGGTCTGCCTGCTGCTGATTGGACGATCAGAACGTCTCTCAGCATCACGCCTGACCTTTAACCACGCTGAGCTCAAGGGAATCTCACCTTCACCTTCTTCCTCTGTCTCTTCTTCGTTCCTTTCTCCACGGGCCAGATGATCCTCTCAGCCTTCACCCACTCGTCGTACCTGAGGAGCAGAAACATCGTCTCACACACGGCTGACGTGCACGACCAATCAGACAAAGAGACTTGGAAACCATCAGGACGCGAGCCTCCTCCATGTTAGCAGGCGGGACGGTGGGGGGGTCTCCTCTCTCTGACGTGTCCCTCACCACCTGGTGGATTCAACAGAGACTCTGACCCGCACTGACCTGACGTTCCAGCCGTAGTAGTGGACCAGGTAGAACTGCTCTCCGTTGTCCAGGTCCGTCTTCTTGATGTGAGCTTCGTAGATCTTCTGAGTTTTCCCTCGGCCGTACTTCACCCTGACCTTCGTCCCCGTCACAGAGTCTCCATCCTCATCATCCTCACTCCTGACACAGAAACAAAGGATCAGTCTTAGTGTTGAAGCAGCAGAATTGTCTCTGAGGCTTCATCCTTCAACAACCTGTATCAACCCAGGGCTGGAAAGTAATAAAGTACATTTACTGAAGAGTAACTAAACAGCAGGCGCCTGTAACCTGCGTCCACAGACAGGATCAGAGACGTGTTCTGACCACAGAGGACAGAAGGTCACCGGGTCCGGGAGGAACTCATGACACGGATCAACGATGGATCTTTGAGTCAAAGAAAAATAACTTCTCAACTCTAAAAAAACATTATTCTCCGTTCAGAGGCGTGAAGGGAAGTGCTTCACCTGAAGGAGCCATGATTATTATCATTCCATGTTTCATTCTCACCTGGCTCCTCTCCTCCTCTCCAGCTCATCCTCATCTTCATCTTCATCGTCCTCATCCTCGTCCTCAGAGCCTTTCTCGAAGTCGTCCATTCTCCTGTGGCTGCGTCTCCTCACCTCCCTCTGCTCCTCGCTGGTCTCTCCTCTCCTCTCCGGCCTGGAGGAGGACTCGGTCTCTGCCTTCAGCGGCGGGCCCACACACCTCCTCCTCCCCTGAGACACACACAGCTCCAGTCAGTTCAGCCTGAATCTAAAACCAGGTTCAACTTCAACCTTTGTTCAGACGCTGTCACCAGCAGCAGCTCGGAGCTCGCCTTTAGAATCTATATGATCGGATTCTTTCTACCTGTGATGGGACTTTTTGGGAAATCTTCAAATGCTTCTTATCACTGAAAGGTTCTGTTAGTCTATAAACCAAAGTTATTGATACTTTTTTAAATTACCTAAAAATTTACAAAAAGTTAAAAAAATCTAACCTTTTACAATTTATCAACTTTTTTTTAGTTTTTGAGATAGGAGCCTTTTTTCGGCCTCTCTGCAGAGCCTGAGGGAGAGGACAGAGGACAGAGGAGAGAGAGCAGATGAGAGAGGACAGAGGAGAGAGGAGGGAGGACAGAGGACAGAGGACAGAGGACAGAGGACAGAGGAGAGGACAGAGGAGAGGAGAGAGGAGAGAGGACAGAGGACAGAGGAGATAGGACAGAGGACAGAGGAGAGAGGACAGAGGACAGAGGAGAGAGGACAGAGGAGAGAGGACAGAGGACAGAGGACAGAGGACAGAGGACAGAGGCCTGGACCTTGTGCTGCTCCACACTCCAGTCCACTAGGGGGCACTTACACCTATGAACTTGTTGGTCAAACCCCAGTAAACACAAGGAGGAACATCCAGACTCAGCTCAGTCTTAACAGATCACATTCTAACCATCACTCAGGAATCAGCATCTAAATCTCAATGTGTTCAAAACAGTTTGAACTTTTAATAAAAAACTTAAGATCTTTTGCAAACTTGTTGCTCTGTGAATATTTCACGTCACTGAGAGACTCCAGGTTAAAGTTTGGGACAGAGTTTTAAAGATTTATTATATTTCATTCTCACCCGCGGTGACGACTGAGGCTCCTTCAGCTCCTCCTTCTCGCTCGCACTGTCAGACTCCGCCTCCTCCCCCTTGTCCTCAACAGGCTCCGCCTTCACCTGTTGCGTAGGGGGCTCTGTGGGCTCCGCCCCTGCTGCCGTCTGGTTGGCTGGTGTGGTGGGGGGGCGGGGGTTGTTGTGGTGGATGGTCCTGAAGGTGATGGAGGCGGAGCGGCAGTACTCCTCGAAGCCGTACAGGTACCTGAGGGTCAGAGGAGGTCCACCAGAGAGAAGCAGCTTGAGAACAGATCCTTTAGAAACCTCACCGTTCACCTGAGTGCCCCCCCCCCCATCAGCGTAGGGGTGAGTAGATAATGAGTGAATTTTCATTTCGGGGTGAACTCTCCCTTTAAGCACTTGATATAGGGAAGTCAGTGCTACTGGCCTCAAACCATTGAGAACCTTGGGCTGATTAGTTCTGGCCACTGATCGGTCTGGACTGCTTCTGTCTGTGTTGGTTGAGTGACAGCTGAAAGAGTGCTAGAGGGCGGGGCTAGGGGTTCTGAGGGCGGGGCTAGGGGTTCTGAACCAGAGGAAGAAGGAAGTGCTTCATATCGTTTCCTAGCTAACCCCCTAACCCTTACGCTCCCTCAATAGAACCACAGCACTGGTCCAGAACTGGGTCGGTGATGCACTGGTCAAAATTCCTTGTTTTCTTCAAACGTGACAGGGACTCGTGGGCAGAACGGACCAGTGAGTCCTGATCACTTCACATGACATAACAATAATAATGTGAAACACACATGGTTATGATCTGGGTCACAATTGAAAATAATCGGATCAGACCTTTCCCTGCTCCTGCTCCTGAGACAAAGAAACCCTGAGGTCAACGTTTTGTCACGACACTGGAAAAAACAATAAAGCTCTCTTGATCTTGCTCAGATTTATCGCCCGTCAGTTTCCTTCGCTCCAGGTGCTCCTGAGGTTTAAAGAAGTTCCCACAAGGCGTTCTTCAGATATTGTGTTCAAAAGAATTAGACAGACGGACAACTTGCAAACATGATTCCTCCGACCACTAGGTGTCTCCAGCACGGAGACTGAGACCACGTGACAGTGAGCTGATGTGAGGGAGCAGGCGTGTTCTCTTACTTCCTGTAGGCCGTCTTGACGTTGTAGGAGGCAGCAGAGTTCAGGATGGGGATCCCCAGATCCATGTAGACCTGCTTCCACACCGTCCCCGACTCAATCTAACACACACACACACACACACACACAGACACACGGATCAGAGCTGGGTCACAACCACAGGTTTGTTTCTCATCAGCTGATTGGACAGTGAAGCTCGTCAAGCTTTGCTCAGACAGCCGAGAGGAAGTGACATCACAGGACTTCAGTCCAGTGTGCGAAACCTTTCTCTGCATCATCAGCAGGTCACATGACCCACTGAGCTCCTTCAAGAACCTGAAGCTGTCTCATACACAGAGATTTGACTGTTAATGTTTTAACTGCATCTACAACAGATCAATACATTAATGAAAGGTATGTGTGGTATGAAATACAAAATGACAGTGACAGGTCATGTATCAGTGTTAAGAGAAACATTAGTATAACAGAAAAACACAGGACAGAATATATACTATAAATATATATATATATAAGTGAAAACCAGAATCTAAATCCTTTCAGACCTGCAGACGGTATCTGACTGATTCAATGTCCATTAGACTTTTAATACATACTCCTGCTCTCAGTTTGTGGATATCTTTCAGACCTGAATTGAACCACAGACATGTTCCACACATGTTCCTCACATGTTCCTCACATGTTCCTCACATGTTCTGCAGGTTCTGTCTGTGAGAACACATGTCTGAGTCAGTGTCTCTGGACATGTTCTGGATCTTCTCCTGGTAACATGTGTGTAACATGTCAGAGTCCATGTGAGGAACCAGCAGGGCAATGTGTGGAAGCTTCTCAGAGAGCGAGTGGACGTGTGGACGAGGTTTCTAACACGTGACGTGAAACTGAAGAACACAAAGATCTCAGGATGAAGAAGAGGAGCCGGACACGTAGAAGACGAAGACGTCCACTTGGACACACGAGGAGATTCCAGATCTTCTGGTGATGAGGGCTGATAAGGGACAGACAGACAGGTGGACAGTCCTCACCTTGTGGCAGCCTCCCAGGTGAAAGACCAGTCTGAAGAGCTTGAAGAGGTTCAGGTCCTTGTAGCCCAACACAGGAGGTTTGTTGATGGGAGTTCCTGTCAGACAGACACAGACGTGGTGTTAGCCATGAAGGACGTGGTTCTACCTTCATGTCCCAGGTCTGAGAGCCACACATGGTTCCTGCTGAACAAGACTCAGGAGGAGGAGGAATCCTTGAGTTTGCCGCTTTGTTGGTTTAATAAAAATGTTTAAAGTTTAGGGAAAAGAAAATCATTTACAATTACAGCCAAACGTTTAAATTAGATTTTCTTTAACGTCTCTATTTGCTTGAGTGTCGGAGAAAGTCTGTGTAAACTTTGATAATTCTTTCAGCTCCTCAGAGTTTGATTCAGCGTCTTAATGATGGAACACTTTGCTTCAGCCTGGTCCCAACGTCACCGATCCTCACACAACCTGAGACAGTGACTGTGTGGACTCACCTCTGTCCTCCATGAACTTGTAGAGCTGCTGCAGGAAGTGGTCCCTCTCCTCCGGGTCGGGCTCCTCCTCCGGCTGCACACAAACACAGGGAGGTTAGAATCTGACCCCCCCCACAGCAGCCTCAGTCATCAGCATCATCAGACTCTCACCTCCTCTTTGATGTGCTTCTTCTTTTTCTTCTCAGCTTCGTCGTTGTCCTCCTCGCTCTCCTTCTCCTCTTCTTCATCCTCATCGTCACTGGAGGACGAGTCCAGGATCTGACTCATGTCCATCTTCCACGCATCTGGAACCTCCCCACTCCTCGAGAACATCTGGGCTGCTTCTAGACCTTCAGGCCAGGGAGGAGGAGGTGAAAGGATGGGGGGAGGAGGGGGGGCAGAGAACATGGGATGGAGGGGGGGGAGGAGGAGGAAGAAGAGAGGGGAGAACAGAAAAGAGGAGGAGGAGCAGTTTAAAAAAAAGAAAGACAGAAGAAGCAGCACTGAGCTCTGGCTGAGCCCAGTGCCAAGGTGCATTGTGGGGGTTGTAGTGTCTCACCTCTCCTGTTGGACAACTCAGACTTGGCGATGCTGATGGAGTTGACTGGGTGGACGTGTCTCCTAGCAACCGTGTGGCTGACGGACAGAACAGCAGGAGGGAGAGAGAGAGCTGATCAGTTTCTGATCAAAGATCAATAATAATATTCATATTACATAACAAGTGAACTCACAACTTGGAGTCATCGAACGATCGGACCAGACACTGATCCTTCTTCACCACCAGCTCATCGTTACAGCTCGGAGACACCACCTGCAGGACAGACACACACCTGTCAGAGCTGCTCATGTGACAGACAGGTGGAGGTGTGTGTTCATGTGACAGACAGACAGGTGGAGGTGTGTGTTCATGTGACAGACAGGTGGATGTGTGTGTGCTCATGTGACAGACAGGTGGAGGTGTGTGGTCATGTGAGAGACAGACAGGTGGAGGTGTGTGCTCATGTGACAGACAGACAGGTGGAGGTGTGTGTGCTCATGTGACAGACAGACAGGTGGAGGTGTGTGCTCATGTGACAGACAGACAGGTGGAGGTGTGTGTGCTCATGTGACAGACAGGTGGAGGTGTGTGTGTTCATGTGACAGACAGACAGGTGGAGGCGTATCTACCATCGCCAGGTACCAGCTGCTTGGCTCCTCCTCCTCGTTCTCGATGCTGCAGACTTTCCCCAGCAGCTCATCGTTCAGCCTCCTCCTGTCATCCTCCTCTTCCTCACTGGACGAAGGCTCATTCTCCTCATCAGCACTGAGAGAGAGAGAGAGAGAGAGAGAGAGAGAGAGAGAGAGAGAGAGAGAGAGAGAGAGAGAGAGAGAGAGAGAGAGAGAGAGAGAGAGAGAGAGAGAGAGAGAGAGAGAGAGAGAGAGAGAGAGAGAGAGAGAGAGAGAGAGAGAGAGACACAGAGGGACAGAGACAGAGAGAGGGACAGAGAGAGAGACAGAGAGAGAGAGACAGAAAGACAGAGAGAGAGAGAGAGACAGAAAGAGACAGAGAGAGACAGAGAGAGACAGAAAGAGACAGAGAGAGACAGAGAGAGACAGAGAGAGACAGAGACAGAGAGAGAGACAGAGAGAGACAGAGAGAGAGACAGAGAGAGGGACAGAGAGAGGGACAGAGAGAGGGACAGAGAGACAGAGAGAGAGAGACAGAGAGAGACACACAGAGAGAGAGAGAGAGATAGAGAGACAGCAAGACAGAGAGAGACAGAGAGAGAGAGAGAGACAGAGGGACAGAGGGACAGAGGGACAGAGAGACAGAGAGACAGACAGAGACTCTCAGTTAGACAGAGTCCGGTGCAGCAGCTTCATATCACTGAACACACACGTGTATGAAGACGATCATCACATTGGAACCATGAACTCACACAGCTTGGGACGAGCGCCGCCCCCCCCGGTTGGACTTCTTGTTGATGACCGGCGTCCCGAAGTGCTCCGGGTTCGTTAGAGGCAGCTGGTCCAAGGTCTGTGGACACCATGAAGACGTGTTTTTAAATAACACAAAGAAAGATTCAGATAGTTTGGTCCTGGTGGGAGGAAACAGGAAGTGATCCCTCACCTCGCTCTCTGCAAAGTGTCTCTCTCCCTTCAGGCACAGGGACGTGCGACGCAGCGTCTTCTCGTCTCCGTCATCGAACACTGGAAGACAAACACGCTGAGTCAGCAGAGGGTCACAGGAGCCGGGTCCAATCAGTGACCAGGAGGGATGGGGGGAAAAAATCGATTCAGTTACAAATCGCGATGCTTGTGAATGACGATTTTAAATCGATATGCTGCCTCCCAAATCGATTTAAAACAAAAACAAAAAACATAAAACATATTTATTGGTTGATACCGGGGGGGGGGGATATATGGGGGGAGCAACATCACCCCAGAGCATGTTGACCAGCTCTTGTTTTTGCACAAGAATCTAAACATACCCAAGCACCAGCTTTGCATCGGCTACATGCAAACAACAATAGCCTACTTTTTGTTTATTTCAAAGTTTATATTTTAAGTAAACTTTTATTCATTCTATTTAATTTATCTTTAATTTATTGTTTAAAAGCTCATTTAGCGAAACCTTTCTCAGTATCATCACTCCGCCCCCCCCACAGCCAATTAGAACGTCTGCACTCATCCAGCCAATCACTGTGATGACTGGTTGATTTCAATGTCACTATATTAACTCTGTGTGTGTTAGTGAAGCAGCTCTGTGAGGAGACCACACTCCTAAATAGGGTTGCAAAGGGGTGGAAAGTTTCCGGTAAATTTCTGGAAACTTTCCTTGGGAACTTTAGCTCGGGAATTTTGGGAATTTTGAAAAAAAAAAAAAAAAAATTAAACGCTGAGCAATAAAAACATCATTCAAAACTCTATTTTAAAGATGTATGGAACGTTGAGTTTCAACCCTCCACTGGTCATTCTTCCATCACATGCACAGATAACTCCCAGCATGCTTCACTCTACAGCAGGGCTACTGAGGCCTGCTGTAGAGTGAAGGACTAGTCAGGTAAGTTTCCATGATATTACTGGGAAAATATATTATCATGCTGATTGAGGATTGTTCATCTGTTCATCTAGACTATTTCCATTCATTTATCCATCAATTGTTAAATATGTTTACAGACGATTCCAATTGTTTGGCTAACTATTTATATCTCTGGCATTGCATTAGTGTTTTTTTACAAACTTTTTTATCATCTTATTCTACAGAACAATGCCACGTACACTCTCTCATGTGTGGAGACATTTCACCCCATCCAATGTAGAAGGAAAGGCTGTGTACATTTGCAAATACTGTGCAAAGACCTATGTTAAGAATGACACAACGATGCAGAAGCATATAGTCAAGTGCCCAAAGTTTCCTCAGGGCTCAAATCAGCCTATGACACAACAAAATGTTTATATTTATGTCTGTATATGACAAGGTAAATACAGTTAGTATAAATTACCCACAACATTTCCAGTTTATTCCCGTTAATTCCTGTTAGTTCCCGTATATTCCCATGGAAAGTTTCCAACTTTGAATATTCCCGGAATTTTGCAACCCTACTCCTGAACACTTGGAGCAGGTCACTTACATCTTTGTGGTAAAATGAGATTCATTGTTTTCAAAACCCGCTACGAACCAATCAGAGAGGAGCACGAGCCCCACTGGGAGCAGCGTGGACCAATCAGCAGCCTGGATCAGAGACTCACCCACGGTGTAGAGACTGGCGTCGGTCAGTTTACTGATGACGGCCTCGCTGGAGAGACCCTCGTTGGTCTTCACCTCCACAGTGGAGCCCACCTGCAGCACAGAGGCAGAGCTCAGTCACACAGCACATGTGTGGTGTCCACGGTTTAAAGAAATGGAAAATCATAAAATGATACATAGAGTGGGAGACATAAAATCATTTAAAAGTCAAATCCAGACTAGAAGGTGAGAAGAGTCAGTGAACAGCTGTAAACATCTGGTGAGGTGGTGAACCATGTGGTCCTCTTACCCTCAGAGCTCCTTTCACCTGGTCGTCCTGCACCACCTGGGACGTGCTGTCTCCTTTCAGAGTCACCTGCAGAGAGACAGGAGCAGCATGAGGGACACAGCTTCATGTCCACTGAGGAGACGTCTCACATGTGGACATGCTGCTCAGAATCAAGAGGGTTAGAAGAACAGCTGGTTCATGTTCTGTCTGATGACGGATTCATCTCCATCAGACAGGATGTAGAAACACTTTAAACCTGACGTTACAAACTGGTTCTTCTCATGCTGTGAATCCTGTTGTGTTGTTGTGTTGTTGTGTTCAGTTCCATCAGCATGTGTGTGTCCTGGGAGAGGATCCTCACATGAGACTGAGCTTTACTCACTGATCACTAAGTTTCTGTTTGACTCGTGTTGAGTTCAGAACAGGAAGTTGATCCTTGTGAACATCTGTGAGACAAATAACCTGTGATGATTGATTGATAACAGAGGCTACGTTCACACCAACACCTCATTTTAAAACAACCATCTCCGTCAACAACAACACACCTGAAAACACATCACATGAACAGATGGGGGGGCTGTGGCTCAGGAGTTGGAGTGGGTCGTCCACTACTCGGGGGTCCACATGGCAAAGTGTGATTGGGCACTGACAGGAAGTGTCACTGACAGGAAGTGTCACTGACAGGAAGTGTCACTGACAGCGCTACTGACAGGAAGTGTTACTGACAGGAAGTGTCACTGACAGGAAGTGTTACTGACAGGAAGTGTCACTGACAGGAAGTGTCACTGACAGGAAGTGTCACTGACAGGAAGTGTCACTGACAGGAAGTGTCACTGACAGGAAGTGTTACTGACAGGAAGTGTCACTGACAGGAAGTGTTACTGACAGGAAGTGTTACTGACCGGAAGTGTCACTGACAGGAAGTGTCACTGACAGGAAGTGTTACTGACAGGAAGTGCCATTGACAGGAAGTGTTACTGACAGGAAGTGTCACTAACAGGAAGTGCTACTGTCAGGAAGTGTTACTGACAAGAAGTGAGACTGACAGGAAGTGCTACTGACAGGAAGTGTGACTGACAGGTAGTGTTACTGACAGGAAGTGTCACTAACAGGAAGTGTTACTGACAGGAAGTGTTACTGACAGGAAGTGTCACTAACAGGAAGTGCTACTGTCAGGAAGTGCTACTGTCAGGAAGTGCTACTGACAAGAAGTGAGACTGACAGGAAGTGCTACTGACAGGAAGTTTTACTGACAGGAAGTGTTACTGACAGGAAGTGTCACTGACAGGAAGTGCTACTGACAGGAAGTGTCACTGACAGGAAGTGTCACTGACAGGAAGTGCTACTGACAGGAAGTGTCACTGACAGGAAGTGTCACTGACAGGAAGTGCTAATGACAGGAAGTGTCACTGAGAGGAAGTGCTAATGACAGGAAGTGTCACTGAGAGGAAGTGCTACTGGCAGGAAGTGCTACTGACAGGAAGTGTTACTGACAGGAAGTGTTACTGACAGGAAGTGTCACTGACAGGAAGTGTCACTGACAGGAAGTGCTACTGACAGGAAGTGTCACTGACAGGAAGTGTCACTGACAGGAAGTGTCACTGACAGGAAGTGCTAATGACAGGAAGTGTCACTGACAGGAAGTGTTACTGACAGGAAGTGTCACTGACAGGAAGTGCTAATGACAGGAAGTGTCACTGACAGGAAGTGTTACTGACAGGAAGTCTTACTGACAGGAAGTGTCACTGACAGGAAGTGTTACTGACAGGAAGTGTTAGCAAGGCTTTGTGACAGAAGAAAACACCAACTCAGAAAACAAATCTAATTAGATGTTGAATCAGTGTGAAGCCCCTCCCACACTGCACACGCCAGTCTGAACTCAACAGTGACGAGCCGCCATGCATCTCCTGAACTGAGCGGCGCCATCGCCGGTTTTGTCCCGGGTTCGTGACCTCGCACCTCTACAGCAACAGCCATTTTCTTTTCAGTTACATGCAAAGTGAAGCTCTGAATGAGTGGAGACGGGCGAGGGCGATGGAAAGTATGAAGCAGGAGATCAGAGGTTCAGCTGGCAGGGGGGGGGTCAGACAGCCAAGAGAAAACGTGACATCACATGATATCATCAGCTCTTTTAGCGAAACCTTTCTCAGTATCATCACTCCGCCCCCCCCCCACAGGCTGCATCTCAGATGACTTGTTATAGTTCTGAAACATGTGAAGCTCACACAGAACCACCAGGGACCTGACCTCACATCTGAAGAGGACTTTGAATCCATCACGAGTGACCAAGGTGTTCAGACTAATATCTGGAGTTTAGAATCCAGGTCATTTTAGAAACTTTCTGTAGTTAATCAACAAATCATTTCAACTGCTCTGATGATAAAACACAGAACGGTACGATGACACCGGACCTGTGTTGTGAGTCTGCCCGGACCCTGAAGCTGCCCGGACCCTGAAGCTGCCCGGACCCTGAAGCTGCCGGGGCCGTGACTGGTGTTTAGTTGAGGACACAGGACTTTGGTTCAAGATAAAACTGTTGTTAAACCAGAAACCCTCACAGTGACTTTGTGTTCATAATGGTTGGAAGGTGTAATCCTGATAAATGAGTCCTGCAGCCCAAACGGAGACGCCACTGTGACCAGGTCGTGGACTTCCTGTCTCCACGTGGACTTCCTGTCTCCACGTGGACTTCCTGTCTCCACGTCCACCCGGTGCCGGTGTCTCACCTTGACCTTCACCATGCGCTTCACAGTCTTGATCTTGGCCTCGCAGAAGGCTCCTCTGTACTTGGCACTGACGTCCGTCCCCACCGGCAGGTGAGCAGGCTCGTCTGCTGCCTGCAACACACACAAGGGAACATCAGGACTCACACATGGGAACATCAGGACTCACACATGGGAACATCAGGACTCACACATGGGAACATCAGGACTCACACATGGGAACATCAGGACTCACACATGGGAACATCAGACTCACACATGGGAACATCAGGACTCACACATGGGAACATCAGGACTCACACATGGGAACATCAGGACTCACACATGGGAACATCAGACTCACACATGGGAACATCAGGACTCACACATGGGAACATCAGGACTCACACATCAGGACTCACACGTGGGAACATCAGGACTCACACGTGGGAACATCAGGACTCACACAAGGGAACATCAGGACTCACACATGGGAACATCAGGACTCACACACGGGAACATCAGGACTCACACACGGGAACATCAGGACTCACACACGGGAACATCAGGACTCACACATGGGAACATCAGGACTCACACATGGGAACATCAGGACTCACACATGGGAACATCAGGACTCACACAAACCCAGGAGTGTTTCTATTTCAGGTTCATACAAACTTTCACACTTATCAGTATCACATGACTCTAATGACCCGGACGTCCCCGACAGTTTTCACCTGCAGGTTCTGATTCATCTGCGTTAGTTACTTTGCAGAATCACATCATATCAGAACAGATATTGTTGATATGTGAAAGAAAAGTTCATGACTGAAAACAGCTTTTAAGGTTTTCAGCTTCAAGTCTTTAGATCTGCAGATTATTTTCTGGGACGTTGTTACTTTTATAAAATGTTGAAAACAATAACAAGTCAGGTTGAGATATTCAGGAAGAGGTTTGATCTGATCCACATGAGACCAGGACCAGGGTCAGGTCTTCACATGAGACCAGGAGCAGGGTCAGGTCTTCACATGAGACCAGGACCAGGTCTTCACATGAGACCAGGACCAGGGTCAGGTCATCACATGAGACCAGGACCAGGTCTTCACATGAGACCAGGACCAGGGTCAGGTCTTCACATGAGACCAGGACCAGGGTCAGGTCTTCACATGACACCAGGACCAGGGTCAGGTCTTCACATGAGACCAGGACCAGGGTCAGGTCTTCACATGAGACCAGGACCAGGGTCAGGTCTTCACATGAGACCAGGACCAGGGTCAGGTCTTCACATGAGACCAGGACCAGGCTCAGGTCTTCACATGAGACCAGGACCAGGGCCAGGTCTTCACTGATGAAGAGGAGCAGCTTCACTCACCTTCATCTTCACGGCTTGAGTCCAGCTCGACACGGATCACTGCAAGACAAACAGCAGCGGGTCAGTGTTGTTAATGATGCTAAGCTAACAGCTAGCCTCGGACTTCAGCTAGCTCAGGCACCCCCCCCCCTCCCAGCCCGTAGCTCCTATGTGGCACCGACAGCTCCTCGGACCCGGGGAACCAGGACCCTTGGATCCAGGACCCAGGGAACCAGGTCCCGGGGAACCAGGACCCGGGCCCGAGGAGCCGCCCCCCCCGGCTCTCCGGAGGGACGCGGGCCGGAAGCCGCTCGAGCCGGGATGTCCTTCCCGCTCCGCTCCTCTGAGTCACGTCGCCATGTCAGCTCGGTCCCCCCCACGGCCCCCCCACCGGGCCGCTGGCCGCCCGGAGGGGGGGCCGGGTCCCGGGGACACCCCCCCACCGGGCCGGGGCACCGACCGGACCCGAGCCCCGGAGCGGGGATCCAGCGGCTCGTCGCTCCGGAGCTACATGTAGCATCTCGGCTAACTGGCGACGAGCCGTTGGATCCTGCGGGGGTTCGAGCCGCTGCTCCCCGGGGACAGGACCCGGGCCCCGGCCGCCTCGGAGCCGTGCGGCGGACGAACCAAGTTTCTAAGAACCGAATCAGAAGTGATGAATTTAATAAGAGTCGATCCACAAAGAAGCGGCTCGTCCACATTGCTCCGGTGGAGCCGCCGTGGATCACCGCGCTGGTTCGACCCCCCGCTGCGACCCGCCCGGCCCCCGGCCCGGGTCCCGGCCCCGCTGGACCGGACCCGGGTCCCCTGGTTCCGGTCCCCCGGGTCCCGGTCCCGGGCTGTAGTGGATCTGGTTCTACTCACGGTCGCGGCCGCGGCTGCTTCCTCTCGAGTCCGATCCACGAACAACAAGCTGTTGAGCTCGCTCTGTTTCCTCGCACCTGATTGGCTGCGGCCACAGCGGTCGTTGCACAAAGGAAATCTGATTGGTCGTAATAATCCTCGATTCTGATTGGACGTTCCTCTTCTGCTGTTGCTATTTGTGGATACGAACCCGGCGCCACAAGGGAAATGACGCCATCGGCTGCGGGGTCATCCAATCAGAGGAGAGCTCGAAGGAAGACCCGCCCACTGGCGCTCACGATTGGCTTGCTCGTGTTTTCCCAGCAGCGACGCGTCGCTATTGGCTCAACGGGCTTCCTTGTCTGTTCGAAGCCCCGCCCCTCTACGTGCTGGGAACTCCATTCAAAACACGGAGTTAAAATGTCGCCGAGCAACACGTGAACAACATGCGAACAACACGTGACCTCCTCCGTCACTCATGAAACCCGCACGGGTGCTACGGGTCTGTGACGTCACGGACCACAGGAAACACGTCAAACTGCGAGGTGTCTGTCACGTGACATGACTCTCACGCACTTTGATGACGTGGGTCCGTGCGTGAGACTCACGCTCTTCACGGTTTCATTTCTGATCCGGAACAAGTTAAGATCAGGGGGCGGGACCTCCACGCTTTTACGTAAAAGGTTCACGGTGACGTCAGAGCCATGGATGCAGTTTTCCTGTATTTCTACCACGTGACCTCTCAGTGGGACAGGGGCGTGCACACACAGGAGGAGGACTGAGACACACTGTCCTTATGGGTGGACATGTAGAGGTGTGAGTGGAGGCGGAGTCAGAGTGGACAAAGTCACATGATGAGGGTCAGAGGGCATCACATGGCTTCACCTTCAGACTGCAGGACGTCCTCCTGAGGACACAGCTCAGCGGGGGGGGGGGGTCTGAGGGACACCTCCACAGGAACATGTCTCATATCAGAAGCAGCTTTATTCATGGAGCAGCTTTCTGCTGCTGGACCAGCTAACAAGGAGACTCACACACAAGCAAAGAAGCTCTTCAACTGGTTTCAAACTTTATTTATTCTCAAATTACAGGTGAACAATATAAAAGGTTGAGGGCGGAGTCCCAGATGTGGGCGGGGACGAGGGGACGGGTTCACATGTTGTCTTCATCAGAGTCTTCGTCCTCCTCTAAAGAATCCTGAGAAGACAAACACCAGAATCACACGTCTGAAAACACGGATCAAACATGAGAAGGTGGAGCTGAAGGTGCAGCTGAAGGTGGAGCTCAAGGTGGAGCTGAAGGTGGAGCTGGAGCTGAAGGTGCAGGTGCACACAGAGGGACCTGCTCACCTTGGCGTATTTCTCTGCTTCCTCTCGAACATCTTTAGGAACCAGCTCGTGTCGTCCATTTGTGACTGGAGGGGAGAGGAGGACAATAAACAACAAGTGGAGAGACTGGAGGAAGGACAGACAGATGGACAGATGGGGACAAGGAGAAGATGAAGACCGATTGGTTCTTACCTTCTCCGACCCAGCTGAGCTCCAGCTCAAACGATTTGTCCTTCACTTCGTCATGAACGATGTAGATTCTGGAAAAATGAAACAGGACAGATTCAGAGTCGAGAATAAATCACACGTGTTGTTACTCAAGCAGCTCCAACACATGTGACTCTGGAGGTTTTTTAAGGAGTTACTTTAGATTTTAAAGACAATGATTGAAATCTAAGATTTATGAAATGAAGGAATATCCGAGTCCCAGACTTATTGACACTTCCTCATAACTGAAGAGGTGGAGTAGAGAATGAACCTGGACACCAGGTTGTCTCTCAGATCACAAGAAGCTGAGATCAGTTATCAGCTCATGTTTGTAGTTTTATTACATCGTGTTAATATCTGTATCACTGAGAAACAACCAGGACACTGAGACTTTACTAACTATACATGACAATATAACATTTATCTTGAAGAGAAAAACAATAAATTCTAAAGAGAACTACAACAAAAATGTTAAGAGTCCGTCAGTCACTGGAGGACAGAACCAGACGTGGAGCACGTTTCTATAGAGCTGCAGAGAGAGGATCTGCTGCATGGGACCATCGGGAACTAACTCACCTGCAGTTTCTCGATCTGTCTCGGCCGCTTGTTTTGCTTTTCCGATGAGTTTCTACCACGAGGTACCAGCTGCTTGGCTCCTCCTCCTGGTTCTCGATGCTGCAGACTCCTCCCAGCAGCTCATCGTTAAGCCTCCTCCTGTCGTCCTCCTCTTCCTCACTGGACGAAGGCTCATTCTCCTCATCAGCACTGAGACAGAGACAGAGACAGAGAGTCAGGTGCAGCAGCTTCATATCACTGAACACACATGTGTATAAAGACGATCACATTGGAAACCATGACGACCGCAACAACAATATGTAACACAAACACGCTGAGTCAGCAGAGTGGGGGGGGTCGGTCAGACAGCCAAGAGAAAACGTGACATCACATGATATCATCAGCTCATTATGCGAAACCTTTCTCAGTATCATCACTCCGCCCCCCCCCACAGCCAATTAGAACGTCTGCACTCATCCAACCAATCACAACACTCCCAGACAGCCCCACTGGGAGCAGCGTGGACCAATCAGCAGCCTGGATCCGAGACTCACCCACAGTGTAGAGACTGGCGTGGGTCAGTTCACTGATGACGGCCTCGCTGGATGAACCCTGGGTGGTCTTCACCTCCACAGTGGAGCCCACCTGCAGCACAGAGAGCTCAGTCACACACCTGGAGTTATGGTCAATATTAATACAGCGTCTCGATGGACACGCCCACAATAACACATTGATATGAAACATAACTCAAGTTAAAAGAAACTAACAAGTGGCAGGGGGGGGGGTCAGACAGCCAAGAGAAGACGTGACATCACATGATATCATCAGCTCATTATGCGAAACCTCTCAGTATCATCACTCCGCCCCCCCCCACAGGCTGCATCTCAGATGAGTTGTTATAGTTCATATCCTATAAAGTTATTATTATTATTAGGCCGTGACTGGTGTTTAGTTGAGGACACAGGACTTTGGTTCAAGATAAAACTGTTAAACCAGAAACTCTCAGTGACTTTGTGTTCATAATGGTTGGAAGGTGTAATCCTGATAAATGAGTCCTGCAGCCCAAACGGAGACGCCACTGTGACCAGGTCGTGGACTTCCTGTCTCCACGTGGACTTCCTGTCTCCACGTCCACCCGGTGCCGGTGTCTCACCTTGACCTTCACCATGCGCTTCACAGTCTTGATCTTGGCCTCGCAGAAGGCTCCTCTGTACTTGGCACTGACGTCCGTCCCCACCGGGAGGTGAGCAGGCTCGTCTGCTGCCTGCAACACACACAAGGGAACATCAGGACTCACACATGGGAACATCAGACTCACACACGGGAACATCAGGACTCACACGTGGGAACATCAGGACTCACACATGGGAACATCAGGACTCACACATGGGAACATCAGGACTCACACATGGGAACATCAGGACTCACACATGGGAACATCAGGACTCACACATGGGAACATCAGGACTCACACGTGGGAACATCAGGACTCACACGTGGGAACATCAGGACTCACACGTGGGAACATCAGGACTCACACGTGGGAACATCAGGACTCACACGTGGGAACATCAGGACTCACACGTGGGAACATCAGGACTCACACACATGGGAACATTAGGACTCACACACATGGGAACATTAGGACTCACACATGGGAACATCAGGACTCACACATGGGAACATCAGGACCCATGTGTGAGTCCTGACGGGAACATCAGGACTCACACGTGGGAACATCAGGACTCACACGTGGGAACATCAGGACTCACACGTGGGAACATCAGGACTCACACGTGGGAACATCAGGACTCACACATGGGAACATCAGGACTCACACGTGGGAACATCAGGACTCACACGTGGGAACATCAGGACTCACACGTGGGAACATCAGGACTCACACGTGGGAACATCAGGACTCACACACATGGGAACATTAGGACTCACACACATGGGAACATTAGGACTCACACATGGGAACATCAGGACTCACACATGGGAACATCAGGACTCACACATGGGAACATCAGGACCCATGTGTGAGTCCTGACGGGAACATCAGGACTCACACGTGGGAACATCAGGACTCACACGTGGGAACATCAGGACTCACACGTGGGAACATCAGGACTCACACATGGGAACATCAGGACCCATGTGTGAGTCCTGACGGGAACATCAGGACTCACACGTGGGAACATCAGGACTCACACGTGGGAACATCAGGACTCACACGTGGGAACATCAGGACTCACACGTGGGAACATCAGGACTCACACGTGGGAACATCAGGACTCACACACGGGAACATCAGGACTCACACATGGGAACATCAGGACTCACACACATGGGAACATCAGGACTCACACACATGGGAACATCAGGACTCACACACGGGAACATCAGGACTCACACACACGGGAACATCAGGACTCACACATGGGAACATCAGGACTCACACACACTCACACTGGTCCGACTCACACAAACCCAGGATTGTTTCTATTTCAGGTTCATACAAACTTTCACACTTATCAGTCAGGATGGGGGAATAAAATCGATTGTTACGAATCGCAATTCTTGCGAATGACGTTTTTTTAAATCGCCACGCTGACTCCCACAAATCGATATTTTGACTGAAGCCGACTTTATTATTTTATTCAAGCCGGAAAAAAACTTTGCCGCTCATAATCCTACAGATGGCTAATTGCAATGTATTAGTTCATGATTTCCTTCCGGTAAGAAGCGCAGCTCGTAGACAAATAGTCCACTTTAAATAATGAGAGAAAATAAGCATCGCACCATCAAGTGACCTGGTTTCTTCTAGATCTCCTGATATCTAATCGCCTGGTGACCAGTTCACCTGGGGGGGGGGCGGTCAGACAGCCAAGAGAAAACGTGACATCACATGATATCATCAGCTCATTATGCGAAACCTCTCAGTATCATCACTCCGCCCCCCCCCACAGCCAATTAGAACGTCTGCACTCATCCAACCAATCACAACTCTCAGACAGCCCCACTGGGAGCAGCGTGGACCAATCAGCAGCCTGGATCCGAGACTCACCCACAGTGTAGAGGCTGGCGTGGGTCAGTTCACTGATGACGGCCTCGCTGGATGAACCCTGGGTGGTCTTCACCTCCACAGTGGAGCCCACCTGCAGCACAGAGAGCTCAGTCACACACCTGGAGTTATGGTCAATATTAATACAGCTCGTATGGACACGCCCACAATAACACAGCTGCTGCATCTGGATCAGATCCCACATTGATATGAAACATAACTCAAGCTAAATGAAGCTAACAAGTGGCGGGGGGGGGGGTCAGACAGCCAAGAGAAGACGTGACATCACATGATATCATCAGCTCATTATGCGAAACCTTTCTCAGTATCATCACTCCGCCCCCCCCACAGGCTGCATCTCAGATGAGTTGTTATAGTTCTAACAGATATGAGACCAGGACCAGGTCTTCACATGAGACCAGGACCAGGGTCAGGTCTTCACATGAGACCAGGACCAGGTCTTCACATGAGACCAGGACCAGGTCTTCACATGAGACCAGGACCAGGTCTTCACATGAGACCAGGACCAGGGTCAGGTCTTCACATGAGACCAGGACCAGGTCTTCACATGAGACCAGGACCAGGTCTTCACATGAGACCAGGACCAGGTCTTCACATGAGACCAGGACCAGGGTCAGGTCTTCACATGAGACCAGGACCAGGTCTTCACTGATGAAGACTTGTGTCCTCGGCCTGTGAAGGATGAAGGAGCTGTGACACGTGACTCATGAGGAAGAGGAGCAGCTTCACTCACCTTCATCTTCACGGCTTGAGTCCAGCTCGACACGTGACTCGGGCTCTTTATTCATCTCTGTAGAAAACACATTGTTCTTATTATTTCTTTATTAAACCTACAAATAAAATAATGTAACATCAAAGGCTTCCGAAATCCCAGCGTGGCGATGAAACAAAATGGCGCCTGCATCGTGTTACACGTTTCGCATTAAACGTTAAATAACATTTACAAAACATATCAACAGTTACAAACAGCAGCGCAGTGAACTCATATTTACAACACATCCTATAAACAGTTCAGTTTTGAATCAGATGATAATATCGCGGAGCATTGAGCATGTGACTCACCCTGAGCAGCGAGCAGCTACAGTGAGGAAGGGAAGGGGTCGACCGGAAGTACAAGCTTTATAGGGAACACAAAGGGGGATGCACAGCAGGGTCATTTCCGGAGGAAGCGTTAATAAAGTAAAATAATTGTATAACTATAAATAAAAATAAATAAAGTACAATTCTAACTGGTAGGTTACGATCACGGCAAGACAAACAGCAGCTGGTCAGTGTTGTTTGATGATGCTAAGCTAACAACTAGCCTCGTACTTCTGCTAGCTCAGGCATTCTTCACCGGCTCCGGTCCCTGCTTCCGTCCGGAGGAACGATCACTTTCCTCCGGGAGACCTCCCTCTCCTCCCCGCATGGAGCCGTTAGCTCGGGGGCTAGCCTGCTGCGTCACAGATAGTGTGAGGATTTCAATATTTAAACTATAGTCTGTGCTGACAGAATTCTAAACAAATAAAGATAGAAGCATTTCAAATTGTATTTGTACGCTTAACAATAAAGATAGAAGTTTTAGCTAGATATTATGCCTTCACACAAATGATTTAATAAAACTTTTTCCTTCCTAGTGTTTAATAATTGTCATAAGAGCTGCTGCCTGTTTTGAAGACTGTGAAATCTGTGACATACTATACACTGTACGTTAACTTGTTCTCATTTCTAACTTCTGTATTAAAGCGTAATTCCCTTAGGTTCATTAAACTCACAGATTTCTTTGCAGCTGTCTGATAAGTTCTGGAGGTCGGACAGAGCGACTTTGTTGACTTGATTTTGGAACATTGTTTTGGTTCAGTTTGTTGTAAATGTTCACACAGTCAGGTTTGTTTTGATGAAGCAGGAATATAATAATCTTTTCTCCAACTGTAAACACCTTTGGCCCTCATTGCATCTGCTGAGTCAAGGCCTTTCATGAAGTGAAAAGGTGCAGAGCAACTATCAGAGTAGGAGCGTCATTGGGAGTGTCTCCTTGTTTCACTTCCGTATTCCAAAAGCCAGGAGGAAGGATTACACCTGCGTACTTCCGAGGAGGAGGAACGAAGATCTACTGTTATAGAATAGACAGACGCTGGATGTTCGTGGCGCTCTGATACAACTAGTGTACTGGAAGCCCATTGCTTCGCTGATTAACCTGTTCATTGTTTCCTAAATAAATACTTGATTGAACAAACCAGTTCGGCTCTTCTTCTCTTAAAGGATAAACGACCACGCCTGTCACTAGCCGTTAGCTCGGGTGTCACTGATGAAACCTGCACGGGTTCTACGGGTCTGTGACGTCACCGGCTCCAGGAAACACGTCAAACTTTCAAAAGTTTCTAGTGAACCACGCGGTGTCTGTCACGTGACAGGAAGTGAGAACCATCACTGGACTCTCACGCACTTTAATGACGCGGGTCCGTGCGTGAGACTCAAGCATGGAGGTGATTTCTAACAGACACACAGTATGAGGATGCATGAGCTCAGCAGCTGGGTCCTCCTCAGGATGTTCTCCTCAGGATGTTCTCCTCAGGATGTTCTCTCCTCAGGATGTTCTCCTCAGGATGTTCTCCTCAGGATGTTCTCCTCAGGATGTTCTCCTCAGGATGTTCTCTCCTCAGGATGTTCTCCTCAGGATGTTCTCCTCAGGATGTTCTCCTCAGGATGTTCTCCTCAGGATGTTCTCCTGAGGGGACACCTGCCGTCAGGGAGGAAGTTCTGACCTCCACAGGAACATGTCTCAATCAGAAGCAGCTTTATTCATGGAGCAGCTTTCTGCTGCTCGCTGCTGGACCAGCTAACAGGGAGACTCACACACAAGCAAAGAAGCTCTTCAACTGGTTTCAAACTTTATTTATTTTTTCTCAAATTAAAGGTGAACAATATAAAAGGTTGAGGGCGGAGTCCCAGATGTGGGCAGGGACGAGGGGACGGGTTCACATGTTGTCTTCATCAGAGTCGTCGTCCTCCTCTAAAGAATCCTGAGAAGACAAACACCAGAATCACACTTCTGAAGACACGGATCAAACATGAGAAGGTGGAGCTGAAGGTGCAGCTGGAGGTGGAGCTGAAGGTGGAGCTGAAGGTGCAGGTGGAGGTGCAGCTGGAGGTGCAGGTGCACACGGGAGGGACCTGCTCACCTTGGCGTATTTCTCTGCTTCCTCTCGAACATCTTTAGGAACCAGCTCGTGTCGTCCATTTGTGACTGGAGGGGAGAGGAGGACAATAAACAACTAGTGGAGAGACTGGAGGAAGGACAGACAGATGGACAGATGGGGACAAGGAGAAGACAACACCGATTGGTTCTTACCTTCTCCAACCCAGCTGAGCTCCAGCTCAAACGATTTGTCCTTCACTTCGTCATGAACGATGTAGATTCTGGAAAAAAGAAACAGGACAGATTCAGAGTCCGGCCGTGAAAGAGAATAAAACACACGTGTTGTTACCGGAGCTCAACCAGCTCCGACACACATGTGAACCTCTGAGGACAGGAACCACTCTGCTGCATCATCTAACGTATGGAGATGATGGAAGTTTCAGCTACAGGAAGATTCTGGTTCTCTCAACCAGTTCCTCAGCAGCAGGATTATTACACTAACATGGTTCATGTTCCTCTGAAACTCAAACTCCTGCTCCTCAGTGTGAAGCTGCAGCAGAGTAGGGCTGACACTAACGACAACGGCTAACCCTAACACTATTTTAACGATTAGTCGATTAATCTAAACGATTAATTTTCCTCTAAAAAAATCAAATTGACCATTTAATTTCAGTTAATTTTGAAATTATGTCATCGTACAATGCAGCACAAAACAAAATGTAAACAAAGGCTCAAATATTAAAGTGCAAAACTTTAGGTTTAAACTAGCAACTCCAACGTGATAAAAATAAATCTAGAGGGCTTATAAATTCAAAGTTTTAACCCCTTATCAAAAGAAAAAAGTTAAGTCTGCATATTCAACAAAGTGCAACATGTTTAAAGTATAAGAAACAATGGTGTCCAGCTCAAAATCTCAAACGTCAGTTAGACATGTGTGTTGTAATCTATATATACAGTCTATGGTTGTGATGTAAGAACGTCAGCATGTCCACATGTTCTGGACTCAGGCTAGCGCTGTTCTGACTCACATTTTGGCGACTTCCTTGACCAGTTCTCTGCACGTCATCTCCTTCATCTGACAAACACAAACATCAAATCAACCTTTCAGATTCACCACTGCTCAGCGGAGCACGTTTCTATAGAGCTGCAGAGAAAGGATCTGCTGCATGTGACCATCGGACTGTTGGGAAGGAATTAACTCACCTGCAGTTTCTCGATCTCTGTCTTGGCCGCTTGTTTTGCTTTTCCGATGGCGCAGCCCCAGTAACCCTGAGCACACAAACACAGTGAGGTTACTGGTCTAATGGGGAGAAACTTCAACTTCATGTGGAAATGGAAACATCACACCTGAGACCGAACCAAGTCACTCAGTGTACGGGGGCTAAAGGTCGATGGAATGTTAATCACAGGTGTTTTCAGAAGCATAGTGATGAGGTCACGCATCTTATTGAAAGAGACACAGAGTCGGGTTCGCCTTCAGCCGAGCACTCAGCCCGACTCGATCCTTCACATGATGCTCGGACCTCGTGGGGAATCCACTCGACCACGGATATTGATAATAGTTAATAGAAAAAGCCAATTTCCCCCCCGATTGTCTCATTTGCTGTCGTAGGTCATAAAGAGGTAATGATATTAAATTAAGGACGTTTCGTACCAGTTAAAAACTCCTTGCAGAGCTTTAAGATCCAAACATTTGACGGATAAAATCCTTCATCCGGTTAATAATTTATAAATTCATAAGAAAATGGAGATGCACTTGGGCTGGAAATGTTTTTCTAGTTCGAAGACAGCAAAGAATCGAGATGTCATTTCATCACTTATACCATGATGATGAATGACTGGTTAAAGCTGGTGTTGGTAAGAGGCACTTTGCCACAAGAACACACGAGCCTGCACTGGCAGCTGCTAGAAGCCGGTTATTGAGAGACTTGCTTCTAACTTCTGCCTGTCTTGATAATCTGTCCCTCCCAGACTCTTTATCGACCTCTTGATGCCACCGCTGCCCCCTGCTGCCCAGGGAAGGGACCACCGTGTGTTGGACTCACGTATGAGATGCCTGACGGGTCGACCATGTAGAGCTGGGGACCGTCGTCTTTGTTGTAGGAGCCAAGGATGAAGCTGCAGAGAGACAAGCACTCAGGCGTCACAGCTCCTGGAAGTCGTCATACTTTTGATTTACAGGCTCATGAGGTCATTGTGACCTCTGACCTCCCAAATCAATGAACAGTTGTAGCAAATTTGAATAAATTTCCCTCAAGACGTTGAGATATCTTGTTCCCAATAATGAGACGGACAGAACTGAAAACATAAACTCCAACCACTGGGTAAAGCTGGAGACAAAAAGAGTCTTTTCTCTCTAGAACCAGTTCACGTGAACCGATGACAAATGTGCTGATCGTTTTCAGCATAAAGTGACAAAGTTTGTTTCCTAATAATGACGGTAAGAAAACAAATATGTGAGTTTAAAATATAATCAATGTGAGCAGGCAACACATTTGATTCTTTTTACCTAAAACTGAAAACAACAGCGTGTTAAAGCCGCTGTGACCCGTGTTGACCCTGAAGCAGCAGCAGCTGATGTGATGGAGGAGGTGAAGCTGTGACTCACCTGCAGCCGAACGGCCGGACGGCGCTGTACAGCGTGTAGGCGTGCACGTACATGGCCACTCGCTCAGACAGGTGCTGCAACAACAGGAAGCACCGTTAGCTTAGCATCAGAGAGCAGATTTTAGTTGGTGAGTGTAACAACACACACTGAAACAACCCAATTCCTACAGGTTGTGTTCCTGTGTGACGGCCAACAACAACAACAACAACAACAAGGGGCTGATCTCAGGCAAACGTTTACCTTCAGGGGAATGTCGTGTCCGTAGTTTGATCTGAAGCTGGACGCTTCTTCTCTGGAGACTTCAGCCAGCGAGCGAGCATCAGCCAACAGGCCAGCTACAGCCTGGAGAGAGAGAGAGAGGGAGAGAGAGAGAGAGAGAGAGAGAGAGAGAGAGAGAGAGAGAGAAGGAGAGAGAGAGAGAGAGAGAGAGAGAGAGAGAGAGAGAGAGAGAGAGAGAGAGAGAGAGAGAGAGAGAGAGAGAGAGAGAGAGACACAGAGAGAGAGAGAGAGAGAGAGAGAGAGAGAGAGAGAGAGAGAGAGAGAGAGAGAGAGAGAGAGAGAGAGAGAGAGAGAGAGAGAGAGAGAGAGAGAGAGAGAGAGAGAGAGAGAGAGAGAGAGAGAGAGAGAGAGAGAGAGAGAGGGAGAGGGAGGGAGAGAGAGAGAGGGAGAGGGAAGGAGGGAGAGGGAGAGGGAGAGGGAGAGGGAGAGGGAGAGGGAGAGGGAGAGGGAGGGAGAGAGAGATAGAGACAGAGAGAGACACAGAGAGAGAGAGAGAGGGAGAGAGAGGGAGGGAGAGAGAGATAGATACAGAGAGAGACACAGAGAGAGAGAGAGAGGGAGGGAGAGAGAGATAGAGACAGAGAGAGACACAGAGAGAGAGAGAGAGGGAGGGAGAGAGAGATAGAG
>NC_083647.1:28187690-28232690 GCF_963576545.1 Limanda limanda | reverse complement strand
ATTAATTTGCAACAATACAAGAATAAAGCTGTAACATTATGAAGTGGTAATTTAACAATAATAAAGTGATCATTTCCTCCACGTGCGTTTCCATGGTGAATATCAGACGATCCGTCTCTGTGCGACAATGGTTATAACTTCATGGCTATTTGCTAAAAAATAATTTGTCTTTATTTAATTCTTTGTAATTTCTGAATTATGACTATTTCTTATAATATTACAATCTTACTCTCAACATATCGTTTTTTTCCTACAACGTGTCTCTGGTGCTCTGATGATGAAAAGGTGATTACGTTCTAGTCAACATGAGATTCAATCAGACTTTGTGTTCAGACATTAAACTGAGGAAAATCAATATTCAGAAAAATGAATTGAGCTGTGAACTGATCTGACGCTGATCAGCAGAAATAATGAATCAACGATACGGATCAATGATGAGCAGCCACATTAAAACCCTCAGCAGAGACAGAGAACAGATACCAGACCTGTGGGAGGAGGAGGAGGAGGAGGAGGAGGAGGATGAAGAGGAGGAGGAGGAGGAGGAGGAGGAGGAGGAGGAGGAGGAGGAGGAGGAGGAGGAGGAGGAGCAGGAGGAGGAGGAGGAGGATGAAGAGGAGGAGGAGGAGGATGAAGAGGAGGAGGAGGAGGAGGGCAGTGGTTGTTAGTGATGAAGGTAACAGACTTCCTGTCACAGTTAACTCTTTGTTCTCTCTCTCTCTCTCTCTCTCTCTCTCTCTCTCTCTCTCTGGTCCAGAGTTCTCAGCGGTGTCCGTCCCTTCGTCCAGGCTCCGCCCCACAGTTGGTGATGGGAGGGGCGGGGCGATGGGGGGTGTGATTGGGGGTCCGGGGTCGTACAGTTAGGTGTTACCTTTCAGGATCCCCAGGCAGCTCTGCACCAACTGGAGGTTCCCCTGCAGGTGAGAGGGGGCGGGGCCAAGCCACAGATGAGCACATGAACCTGAACTCTCTCTCTCTCTCTCTCTCTGAGGTGAACTCAGAGAGAGACAATGTGTTTTACTGTTTCTGTGAATGTAAAACGTACCTTGGCGTGTTTGAGCTCCAGCTCGGCCAGCTCCACCAGGTTCTTCCTGAACGCCGCCACTCGTCTCGTCTTAAAGTCTACGAGCTCTGCAGGAAACACATCCAGGGTCAGAGGTCAGAGAAACGTGTGTGTGTGTGTGTGTGTGTGTGTGTGTGTGTGTGTGTGTCTAATACTTGGATTGTGAGTAACATCTGATATCACTGATCTGACGAGTGAATTTAAAGCATATATATATTTGGTGGAGTATTTGAAGCTGTTGATTGACAGGTCAGAGTTAGAGGCGGAGCCAGGAGGATCTGGGTCACACCTTGCTTGGCCGACTCAGAGATCTTCTCAAACTTGTGGCAGCAGAGCTGCTGGCTGGTCTCGGTCTGCAGGACGTCTCTGTTCTTGGCTCGTGCTTTGTCCAGAGCCTTGTTAGCGTTCTCGTAGTCGACCAGCGCCCGGCTCCTCCGGTACAACAGGTCCTGCAGAACATCACAACATTCATATTCACTTTCCTCGTCATACTGATCATAACAGACAATGATTTTTAATGAGTTTGTCTTTGAGTCCAAGTGACGACTGGTCCACATGTAAAGAAATTCCCAAAGAGGACTAGAGATATTATGTTGATGAGGCCCCAGACCTGTTTGTGAGGTCACAGTGACCTTTGACACCATCAACCTCATCAGTTAAACCGTGAGTCAGTGAACATTTGTACCAAGCCTGAAGAAATTCAAAGTGGTTCACGAGAAGGAAACGGCCGACAGACCACCTGGAAACATACTGCCTCTGACCACTGGGTGTCACTAGAGCTGAATCTTAAACCGAGCGTTGGTTGAGGTTTCACGACAGATTGACTCTGGCCTCTCGGCGGCGCTGAGCTCACTGACCTTCGCAGCCTGCGACTCTCTCAGGTAATACTTCAGGAGGTCGGCGAGCTTCAGGTCTTCATCCGCTGCGACTCGAGCTTCAATTTTCTGAAAGGAAACAACAGACAGAAGCTGAAGAGCAGGAGAACTAAAACTAAAACGAGACCAGCAGCGTTTACACACGTCGTGATTTAGAGGATGGGAAACTCCATCAGGCGTAACCACAGCAACAGTGATGAGTTTGAAACGTGTGCGTAGTTGTGTGGACGCAGAGAAACAAACATACCCTCGTTTTCTCAAACAGCTCTGAGACTTTCAAAAAGAACCTGAAACAGAAGAAACACGACACAGTTGCTTAACAACTTCACAAACACAAAGTGTCACAGTGATGTTGAACACTCGGGCTGCAGCTCGTACTTGCACAGGTCGGTGGAGTCCTGCGTTCCTAATGTGTAGAGAGACGAGGCGATTCTGTTGATGTCATCGGCAGCGTCTGAACACGTTTCATCAAACACAAGGTCAGGTCACGCCCACACCTTCAAACTGCTCAGTTCAACTGTCTATACGTTATGGATCGATTCTTACTTTTGTGCGAGCGAATCATTCGGTCGGATTTGGCCGAAGCGTCTTTCACTCGGTTGTGATATTCTAACAGAAACGTCTTCTCGTGCTCGAAGAAATCATCAACGTCCTGAAACACAGGAAAACGTATGAGAACAGAAGTGTGATGTCACAGCTCAGGAGTGACCTCTGACCTCCAGGATCTGTCACCTTGACCCCGGCCACCAGGACGCCATCAGCTGATTTCACCACGTTCTTAAAGAAATCCTCCAGTTTCTCCTTCTTGTTCTTCCCTCGAACACTCAGCTGTTGGAAAGGAGAGGTCAAAGGTCACATGATCATAAACAACCAAACCATCTTTACCAAAAGGTCACCGGGTCGAGTGGAACAGAGCACGCTCCAGGTTGGATGAGAGGTTTCACTGCATGAAGAGGAAACACAATCTGTCCACAGAGAGGAACCACAGCTTCACTTCTCCTTCAGACCCTGAGGACAAGTGTCCTCACCGGGCTGACGTCATAAACACTGTGCTAACACGCTAACGTTAGCACGACGCCTTCATCAGAATGAACCACCTGTCACCATGTGGCTAACTCAAGCTGCACAGCAACCCGCTACAGCAACAGCAACCCGTGTTGAAAACAATTCACCGCCAGAACAGTAGGTGGCGCAACGGAAGACAAGCTTTCTTAGCGCAGCGGTTCCGCGGTCTTGTTTCCGAACTGTGTTGCTAATCCCACAGCTTGAAGCTACACGGAGCTAGCTCCCCCCCAGCTTCCACACACAGTCAGCAGGACTCCTGACACTAACTACTACCCAGTGTTTGCTTCTGACCTGACGGTATTATAGAAACAGTGTCATGATAGAAGTGGAATTAAAGTCGTGACGGCGGGTTCTTGCACCGTTACCACCGCAGTTAGCATGGTTGCTAGCCCGCTAGCCTAGCCCGCTAGCGTTGTTTTGAAAGTTCGTTACAACCGAGCCACCGTCAGCCGGACAACTCCGCTGGCTTAACACACACGTCACAGTAATCGTAGAATCATAGTTGTGTTTGGGTTTGTTGTGACAGGAAGCAGGAAGTTTGAGGTCCGGAAATGGCGTTGTACGGAAATAACGTCGTAAGGAAATGATGTCGTTAGCGGACCAATCACAGCCAAGAGCTGTCCGTAGGCTCTCCAAAACAAACACGGACGGTTAGAAAAATCAGAGGTGCACGAAAAGCTCTCCGAGGCGCTCGGGGGGGCGTTCCATGACGGATAGGGCGGTCTTATCTGTCCGTATCCGTCAAAAACAGAGAAGTATATATCAGCCTTTAGCTGTGTGAGCACAGACACACAAACAGCAGGACACACAACAGAGTCCAAGGAGAGATCCAGTCCACAGAGTGTGTGTGTGTGTGTGTGTGTGTGTGTGTGTGTGTGTGTGTGTGTGTGTGTGTGTGTTACTCACATCCTGGTTGTACTCCAGGAAGACGTGGAAGTTGAGGTCCTTCCTGAGGACAGGATGAGCGGCCACACGACACAGGAAGACCTCGTGCATGGCGACTGTCTTCTTGAAGATGGCCAGGTACTCTCTGAGTGGAGACACACAGTGGTCAGTGTGGGGGGGGCGTTGACTTATTAGTGAGTTAGGCCTCATCCATTCTATGAGTTAGTAGCGTTAGTTTTAGAGAGTTTGGCTCCGTCTCAGTTTGAGCTGATGTGTTTCTACACAGACATGAACACGCCACACGTCAGGGAACACGTCTCCTACATGTTTACCGATGTTCAAACACAGACTGGACCTGAACATCAGGGTCAGCAGCTCCATGTTGTTCAGCTGAGGCTGAGTGAAGGAGGTCATGTGACAGGAGACCAATCAGAGAAGAGCTCAAGTTAACTCACGCCTCCAGCTCCTGCTTCATCCTGGTGAACTCCTCCTTGGTCATGGATCCTTCTCCCTCCCCCAGCTTCTGCAGCTTCTCTCTGGACGCATCAAAGTCCGGTCTGGGGGGGGCAGGGGGGATCTACAACAACATCACAAGAGTCAGACACAAAGCAAACGCACAAAACCTGATCCACTGCAATGATTGAGCAGTAAACTGAGAGAATAGTGGCTGAACGTGATGTATGTGTCAGTTGAGTGTGGAAATGAAGAAACGTCTTCCTGAGCTGAGCCCGCTGCTGTGTGTCTCACTGTGTCGTCATCTTGTTGCACCAGTGTGTGTGTGTGTGTGTTGTGTTTCTTACGATGTATCCTGCGTAGTCTTCATTCTCCACAAACGAGTCGTGCAGCCAGATGAACTCCTCGTGCTGTCGGACCACGGAGAACTCGTTCTGCTTGAAGTTAGGGAGCGTGCTCTGTGGAGGCAGAGTGTGTGTTAGAGTGTGTGTCTGTGTGCGAGTGTGTGTGTGTCTGTGTGCGAGTGTGTGTCTGTGTGAGAGTGTGTGTCTGTGTGTATCTGTGTGAGAGTGTGTGTCTGTGTGCGAGTGTGTGTCTGTGTGCGAGTGTGTGTGTCTGTGTGTGAGTGTGTGTCTGTGTGCGAGTGTGTGTCTGTGTCTGTGTGAGAGTGTGTGTCTGTGTGGGAGTGTGTGTCTGTGTGCGAGTGTGTGTCTGTGTGCGAGTGTGTGTCTGTGTGAGAGTGTGTGTCTGTGTGAGAGTGTGTGTCTGTGTGAGAGTGTGTGTCTGTGTGAGAGTGTGTGTCTGTGTGTGTCTGTGTGAGAGTGTGTGTCTGTGTGTGTCTGTGTGCGAGTGTGTGTCTTTGTGCGAGTGTGTGTCTGTGTGAGAGTGTGTGTCTGTGTGAGAGTGTGTGTCTGTGTGTGTCTGTGTGAGAGTATTTCGAGATAAAAGCTGAATAATGCTGCTTATTGTAATTTAGCCCCTCCAGCATGTCCAGGCCCCGCCCTCAAGCATGTCCAGGCCCCGCCCCTCCAGCGTGTCCAGGCCCCGCCCCTCACCTTGGTGTGGACGGTGAACTTGACCTTGTCTCTCTCACTCAGGGCGTCGGAGATGTCCACCTGCAGCGTGGCGTCCGTCTGCAGATCCACGTTCACTGCCCGCTGCTGCAGGAGAGCAAAGACCACATGTCCCATAATGCACCACACCCTCTGATCAGCACTCAGGGTCAGTCAGCTGACACCAACTATTTAATAACCGGTCACATGATCAATATCCTGTCCTCATGAAAGAAAGATAAACAAACATGTTTCTATATTCAGAGCGACTTTCAAACATCTCTCATATTTCTGATGACTCGGTTCTTTTTATGATGACATCACAAACTGGTCACTTATGATGACATCACAAACTGGTCACTCTCTGGTTTCTACCTAAACGTTTTCAAACCCGTTTTCCACCAGTTGACCTTGTTTCATGATCGATGATGTCATCACCAGCGTCTGTCACACACTGTTTGGACTGTCAACAACCAATCATCTGTTTACTGATCTATGCGGGGGCTACTTAAAACCTATGCTTAAAACCATCAATTAGGCTCCACCCATCTTCAGAGAGAGACAGAGAGAGAGAGAGAGAGAGAGAGAGAGAGAGAGAGAGGGAGAGGGAGAGGGAGGGAGAGGGAGAGGGAGAGGGAGAGAGAGAGGGAGGGAGAGGGAGAGGGAGAGGGAGAGGGAGAGGGAGAGGGAGAGGGAGAGGGAGAGGGAGAGGGAGAGAGAGAGAGAGAGAGAGAGTCATGTGACTCTCAGGGGTTTTGACTAAGCTCGTTAGCTGCTGGTTAGCTGTTAGCCATTAGCCATTAGCCTCAGCTGTTAGCTGTTAGCCAGGTGTAGCTGAGGCTAACAGTATTAGCATGGAGCTAACATTAGCTGAGTCCACTAACAAAGCTACAAAGCTAACAAGCTACTTTAGCCAAGCAGAACCCAGACAGACAGGAGGACAGACAGGTAAACAGACAGAGGGACAGACAGGAGGACAGGAGGACAGACAGGTTAACAGAGAGAGGGACAGATAGGTAAATAGACAGGAGGACAGGAGGACAGACAAGTAAACAGAGAGAGGGACAGACAGAGGGACAGACAGGAGGACAGACAGGAGGACAGACAGGTACACAGAGAGAGGGACACACAGGTGAACAGAGAGAGGGACAGACAGAGGGACAGACAGGAGGACAGGAGGACAGACAGGTAAACAGAGAGAGGGACAGACAGGTAAACAGAGAGAGGAGGACAGACAGGTAAACAGAAAGAGGGACAGACAGGTAAACAGAGAGAGGGACACACAGGTAAACAGAGAGAGGGACAGACAGGAGGACAGACAGGTAAACAGAGAGAGGGGCAGACAGGTAAACAGAGAGAGGAGGACAGACAGGTAAACAGAAAGAGGGACAGACAGGTAAACAGAGAGAGGGACACACAGGTAAACAGAGAGAGGGACAGACAGGAGGACACACAGGTAAACAGAGAGAGGGACAGTCAGGTAAACAGAGAGAGGGACAGACAGGTAAACAGAGAGAGGGACAGACAGGTAAACAGAGAGAGGGACAGACAGGTAAACAGAGAGAGGGACACACAGGTAAACAGAGAGAGGGACAGTCAGGAGGACACACAGGTAAACAGAGAGAGGGACAGACAGGAGGACACACAGGTAAACAGAGAGGGACAGATAGGTAAATAGACAGATGGACAGGAGGACAGACAGGTAAACAGAGAGAGGGACAGACAGGAGGACAGACAGAGGGACAGGAGGACAGACAGGTAAACAGAGCACTCACCCCCCGGTCCTCCTCGGAGAGGAAGTCGGGTCCGTCGTCCAGTCCTTCCTGCTGCGGACACACAGAGACACAGAGCCGTTAGTTCACCGACACAGGGCAGGATGCTCCGGTAGCTCGGTGCTCGGTGCTCCGGTTCCCCGGTGTTCCGATGCTCGGGGCTTCGGTGCTCCGGTGCTCCGGGCTACCGAGGCACCGAGCACCCGAGCACCGGAGCACCGGACACCGGAGCACCGAGCATCGGACACCGGAGCACCGGAGCATCGGGCTACCGGAGCACCGAGGCACCCGAGCACCGAGCATCGGACACCGGGGCACCGGGGCACCGGCATTACACTCCCGGAACACAGAAGACAAGATACAGAAGAAGCAGAGAAGCAGTGAACCCACCATCATGGCTGCCAACGGGTGGAGACAGGAAGTGGTGAAACGTCATCACGGCCTGACGTCATAAAAATCAAATAATTAACTAGGATTCACGAATAAAATAAAAATGGAAGTTTGATATAAATAAGAATACATATCCAATTGTAAATAAATATACAAAATTAACTATTTTTTAAAGTGAAAAGTCAAAATTGTAGTGATATTAAATGTTCTAACATTCAGTGACCAGCAGGGGGAGACAGAACTCTGCTGGCTGACCTCAGGGGAATCCTGGGTAATGGAGTCTTTAGTGAACTAAAGACAAACCATAAATAAACCTGTTTCTGTTTGAATGTTAATTACTGCCATGGAGTTTTCAAAGGTCAAAGTCAGGTCACGGGTGGGAGGAGCTTTTCCCTGGAAGGAAAAGTAGTTTGGTCATATTTTAATTTCTCCTGTTTTAAAACTCACAGTAACATCTCATCTTTCTAGTCATCTTGAACCACTGGACTGAAACATGTTCCTCTACTCATATTTATGTTTGTGGTGAAAGATTAATGTTATATATTATATTACAGTTTTATTATATAGTATTATATGTGTTATATATATTATTCATATGTTTTTCTATTGTCTTGTGTAACTCATTGCTGTAACGAGTCAATCAATCAATCAAGTTTTTATTAGTATCGTCTCATATTCACAGGTCCCAGTTTGTCTCGTCTTCAACAAGGTGAGACGTCCTCTGGTCTTCAACAAGAGTCAAACTACTGAAACCTGTGAGACACATGTGAGGACCCGTCTCCAGGAGACACATGTGAGGACCCGTCTCCAGGAGACACATGTGAGGACCCGTCTCCAGGAGACACATGTGAGGACCCGTCTCCAGAGACACATGTGAGGACCCGTCTCCAGGACGGACACATGTGAGGACCCGTCTCCAGGACGGACACATGTGAGGACCCGTCTCCAGGAGACACATGTGAGGACCCGTCTCCAGGAGACACATGTGAGGACCCGTCTCCAGGAGACACATGTGAGGACCCGTCTCCAGAGACACATGTGAGGACCCGTCTCCAGGACGGACACATGTGAGGACCCGTCTCCAGGACGGACACATGTGAGGACCCGTCTCCAGAGACACATGTGAGGACCCGTCTCCAGGAGACACATGTGAGGACCCGTCTCCAGGAGACACATGTGAGGACCCGTCTCCAGGAGACACGTGTGAGGACCCGTCTCCCAGGACGGACACGAGTCCACCAGATGTCCCGTGGAACAGAGGACATCAGAAAGATCAGAGGATTCACAGCTTTGATTAGAATAAACAGTTTGTAGCAGAACTGAAGATCAGATCAGGATCCACCACCAGCTGCCACGAGTCAACAGGTCAACAGGTCAACAGGTCACTGAAGACCAGTTCAGCTCGGTTCTCCCATCTCAACTCAACTTATCTTTACTTATCTTAACTTAGCTCAACTTATCTTAACTTATCTTAACTTATGCAAACCACAAGACCCATGAATCGTGATCCGCCCGGTCTTTACTCACAGTTTCCCTCGGTCACATGGCAGCTCTGGAAGGTTTGATTTAGATTAGCATTAATACGTTAGCTTAGCTTAGCTTGGTGTAGCTTAGCTTAGCACAAAGTCTGTGTGATTGACATGTTGTGTTTTGGTCCAGCAGCAGTGACTCTGAAACAAGATGGTTCCATGTGGACATGAATCAGCTGAATTCACTTGTGAGCATGATTGTGTTTTTATGTTTTATGTTCATTGTGTGAACCTTCAACCAAAGCAAATTCCAGGTAAATCTACTTGGCAATAAATGAATTCTGATTCTGATGATTTCTGATCATCTCAGACAATCACTGATATTTATGAGTTGATGAAGGTGTGAACTCAGTTCTACTTTTGATCGTATTTCACTCAACTTCAGTTACAGAATATTAGTTATAATTAGACACATGAATCATTCTGACATTTCTATTATTGGATTTTCTAAATGCTTCCTGACACGTCATGTGTGTAGTCGTGTTGTGCGACTGGTTCCTGTGCAGCTGCTGGTGTCGTGCAGTCGTCTCACTCGCTCCTTGTGTGGACGCTGGAGCCGGAGGAGCATGTGGATCCAGGAATAGAAGCAGGATCAGGTTCTCTGGAGCTGATCAGTGCGTCAGCAGCTTCACCGTCTGTTCCTACTTCTGATGGAACTGCAGCCGAACCTGCCGAGTCCCAGAGGTAGACCTGGTTCTGGTCTGAGTCCCAGTAGTAGACCTGGTTCTGGTCTAAGTCCCAGTGGACTCACTGGATACTTTCTGACCTTTTAAGGGCAGAAATTCACAGTGAAATCCCCCTGAACTAACTTTAGACCAGTTCCAGGTTTGGACCTGGTCTATCAGACCACTTTAGACTTCAGGTCTGAAGTGGTCCTGAATAACCGAGACCTGATGGTGATTTTCTCTTGTTGGATCTCTTTGGGTTCCTCTCTAGAACTTCAGGTTCTGTGGTTCTGGAGAGAACAGCAGCAGTACGACTCTGTTCTAACAATCAGACACACAAGATGAGAAACCTCTGCTGATCACACAACCTTCATCACAATGTTTCCACTAGAACCTGGAGCTGACCCGCCAAAGAACCATGAGTTCTGAACAGAACCAGTTCAAGAACCGGAGCTGGTTTAGTGTAAACGAGTCGGAGAGAACCAGGTTGTTTTGTGTATTTAATGTTTTGTGAATCCATCCTTCTTGTAGGGTTCTCCAGTTTGTCTTGGGTCTACAGTTCACCGCTTCAGGTCATACTGGTTCTAATGGGAACCGTCTGGTTCTAATGGGAACATTCTGGTTCTAATGGGAACATTCTGGTTCTAACTGGCGTCTTCTATGGCTGAACTATTATGTTTGTAATGATTCTGTGGTTCTACTGATCATGTTTCTAATTCTGAGATTCTAACAAGGTTCTGAGTTTGTGAGCAGATCTGATGAGATTCTGCTTCTGTCCTCCTGGTTCCAGTGAGGTTCTGTCGGGTGGAACTGGGAACCGGTCGGTTCTAAAGAAGTCGCTGTTTCGCTCAATTTGCCAATAACTTGAATAATTTCTACTGAATGTTTATTAAGCACTGAAGTTCTACTGATGTTCTGATGCTGTATTGGTTCTATTGACTTTCTACTGAATGAATGTTATTCTAGGTTCTGCTTGAGTTTCTGTTCTACAACAGACGTACCCTGGTTCTACTGGAGTCATTATGGTTCTCTAAGGTTTCTGTTTTCCAGTTCTATTAGAACACACTAAGGCTCCTCAGCTGGTTCCAACACATCACTGAGGTTCTACTGAGGTTCTGCAAGTCCTCTGTGTAACTGACCCTTTTCACTCATGAGCCCACGGAGAACCGAGCGTCCACCAGGGGGCGACCTGCGGGAGGAAGCGCTCTGATTGGTGGAAGCAGAGACGAGAGGAGGCATCATCAGATCTGCCACAGGCGTTTATTGCAAAGTGGCTTCCTGTGATCTCAGAAACAACGTTCCACTTTAAGGCTCCAGATGTCGTTGTGTTGTTGTTGTTGTTGTTGTTGTGGGGTCGTCTCTCTGCTGGGGTCAAATCTGCTTCCTGTAGTGTTTCTTTACAAAATAAAAGTGCACTCTAACTCTGGTGTGACAGTTACATTCAAACTGAAAGTAAAGCGGCGACCAACAGGAAATGAAAACTGAGGAAACAAACGTTACAGAGAATCAACCTCAGGATCGTTTCTGTCTCGGCTGTAGTGTTTCAACACAAAGGTCAGCTTCTCTTCTGGATGCATAGTCTAACAACGGGTCTGCCTGGTGGGAACCAACTGGAGAAGAAACAACACTTTACAATAATAAATAAAGTCATATGTAAAAACGCGTGTGCTGCAGGAGGCGGAGCTTGGCGGCGTGTTGCGTTGCTCGCCTCCCAGCGTTCGGCTGCTTCCTTCACATCGACTTTTTGGCAAAACTCTGGCTGAGAGAGAGACAGCCTTCCTGGGGTTTGGTAGCAGGTGAACAGAGTCATGTGGCAACAAACTGGGAGGAGTTTGCATATCGTTATGTTAATGAGATCTCCTTCATGTTGGAAAAAAGCAAAAAGAACAAAAAACAAGAACAAGGCCTAAAGACACTAACTCCTTCAGGACATGAACACAGACAGAGCAAGCTGCTGGGTGAAGCGGCGGTGTTCAGGGGGGGGGGGGGGTGCTTCGGTCCGGATGGCACGGCGGTTGGCTTGGCTCCGCCCTCGCTCGCCGCCGTGACATCACAGCGGCTTGCCCTCCAGAGACACCACCATGTTCCCGGCCAGCTTCTCCGCCAGCGTGGCCCGGTCCTGGATGTCGTCCAAACCGTTCACCTGCCACTCGTGTTTGATTCCTGAGGACACACAACCCAGGTCACTGAGGGACACACACAGGGACACACACAGGGACACACACAGGGACACACACAGGGACACACACAGGGACACACACAGGGACACACAGAGACACACACAGGGACACACACAGGGACACACACAGAGGGACACACACAGGGACACACAGGGACACACACAGAGGGACACACACAGGGACACACACAGGGACACACACAGGGACACACACAGGGACACACAGGGAAACACACAGGGACACACACAGGGACACACACAGGGACACACACAGGGACACACACAGGGACACACTCAGGGACACACACAGGGACACACACAGGGACACACACAGAGGGACACACACAGGGACACACACAGGGGCACACACAGGGACACACACAGGGACACACACAGGAACACACACAGAGGGACACACACAGGGACACACACAGGGACACACACAGGAACACACACAGGGACACACACAGAGGGACACACACAGGAACACACACAGGGACACACACAGAGGGACACACACAGGGACACACACAGGGACACACACAGGGACACACACAGGGACACACACAGGGACACACTCAGGGACACACTCAGGGACACACACAGGGACACAGACAGGGACACACAGGGACACACACAGGGACACACACAGGGACACACACAGGGACACACCTGACTACAAACCACATGTGAGCAACAAAGATCCTGAGCGCTGCTGAGACAGAGTGAGACATCGCCTCACAGGAGGATCTTTGTGTTGGAGGACTCACCTGTAAACTTCTTCTTGATGGCGTCCTTGGAGCTGGCGTAGATCATCTTGCTCTTCATGGAAGCACCGTCCGGAGCCCTGAGGAGGAACCAGGAGAACAGAGGTTGTGTGCATGTTCTTTGTGAGTGAAACAAATGGTGGATATTGTGTTGTTGTGTTACTGGTTCAGATAAATCTGACACGACAACTTGTGTGAATGTCTAAACATCCCTGGACCTGACATCTGCTCAACATAGAAGGTTCCACTGTGGTGCTCGTTCCCATCAGAGACTCACTCTACTGATCAGGAGGAACTGAGGAGCTCCAGCTGAACCTGAGGAGGTCCAGCTGAACCTGAGGAGCTCCAGCAGAACCTGAGGAGCTCCAGCAGAACCTGAGGAGCTCCGGCTGAACCTGAGGAGGTCCATCTGAACCTGAGGAGGTTCAGCTGAACCTGAGGAGCTCCAGCTGAACCCGAGGAGCTCCAGCTGAACCCGAGGAGCTCTATCTGAACCCGAGGAGGTCCATCTGAACCTGAGGAGGTCCAGCTGAACCTGAGGAGGTTCAGCTGAACCTGAGGAGCTCCAGCTGAACCTGAGGAGCTCCAGCTGAACCTGAGGAGGTCCGGCTGAACCTGAGGAGGTCCGGCTGAACCTGAGGAGCTCCGGCTGAACCTGAGGAGGTCCGGCTGAACCTGAGGAGGTCCGGCTGAACCTGAGGAGGTCCGGCTGAACCTGAGGAGCTCCGGCTGAACCTGAGGAGCTCCGGCTGAACGTGAGGAGGTCCGGCTGAACGTGAGGAGGTCCAGCTGAACCTGAGGAGCTCTATCTGAACCTGAGGAGCTCTATCTGAACCTGAGGAGCTCTATCTGAACCTGAGGAGCTCCAGCTGAACCTGAGGAGCTCTATCTGAACGTGAGGAGGTCCAGCTGAACCTGAGGAGGTCCAGCTGAACCTGAGGAGCTCCAGCTGAATCAGCAGAGGAACTACCTCAGATGTTCTGATGTTGACTTCAAACGGGTCATTACACTTGAAGTATGAGATCAGATCCATCAGGACCAATCACAGAGCTGACACAGAAGATCCAGCTGAGCAGGACCTCCTGTGAGCTCTGCTCCTCTCGGGTCAATCAGATCACGACTGAATCTCTAAACTCAACGAGCTGCTGATGGATCAGAGTCTGGTCCTGGAACGATGAAGAGCACTTTACCAGAAGATGAAGACGAGGTCCTCCTTCTTGGACTCCTTGGTCTCGTAGGTGGCGTCGTACAGGCCGTATCTGCAGTCGTCGGGGGGGAGGAGACTGACGAAGGAGGCGTAGGGGTCGTCCACGGTCTCTCCGATGTCTCCCACCAGGATCTGCTTCCCCTCCTCCACGATGATCTTCTTCTTGTCCTCGCTCAGGCAGAAGAGAACTCCCTTCTTCCTCTTCTTCACCTCGTCCACGGTGGAGGACTTCCTCACCTTCATGTCGTTGAACACTCGGATGACCTCATCGTTCACTGTCACGCCTGACGCCTGCAGAGGACACACACATGATCACAGCATGTTTCTATATTCAGAATCTATAGCATCAACGTTTCAGTGTTAACGTACTTAACACTTATACTTTCTGTTGTTTTATTTGTTATGGTTTAATATCTCACGGAACCTTTGAGCTGAGGTTCGTCAGGTTTTAGAGACATTTGAAGATGCTGCAGGAAATGACATCACAGGAAGTAATGATACCATCCTGGACAGTGGGGGGGGGGGGGGCCACAGTTGAATGTGATGACTCAGCGTTTCTGTTCAGGACGTCTGTGACATCATCAACTCAGAAACGTTAACAGCAGTTTGTGGGTTTGAATCCAGGGAGGAGGGGCTTTAACCTTTAACCCCCCCCCTTCAGTGATTAGTCTGTTAAACACTAATGAGATCAATCCCCCCCCCCACTCCACTCTGCATCTCCTCCTGTTTGTAATGTTTGTTATTTACAGATGTGGAAATCACTCAATGACTCTGAGGTCTGAGGGGGGGGGGGCGAGTGCCTGTGATTGGTTGACACAGTAACAGCAGCATGAGTCAGCAGGTTTTTAGAAGTGACCTCTGACCTCTGTTACAGTGAGAACATCAAGCCTCTCATGGAGGAGATGATTCAGTGAACGTTCCTTTCACTAAATCATCAGAACCATTAGAACCATTAGAACCATCAGATCCATTAGAACCATTAGATCCATTAGAACCATTAGAACCATTAGAACCATTAGAACCATCAGAACCATCAGATCCATTAGAACCATCAGAACCATCAGAACCATCAGATCCATTAGAACCATCAGAACCATCAGAACCATCAGATCCATTAGATCCATTAGAACCATTAGAACCATTAGAACCATTAGATCCATTAGAACCATTAGATCCATTAGAACCATTAGAACCATTAGATCCATTAGAACCATTAGATCCATTAGATCCATTAGAACCATTAGAACCATCAGAGCCATTAGAACCATTAGAACCATTAGAACCATCAGATCCATTAGAACCATTAGAACCATTAGAACCATTAGATCCATTAGAACCATCAGATCCATTAGAACCATTAGAACCATCAGATCCATTAGATCCATTAGAACCATTAGAACCATTAGAACCATTAGATCCATTAGAACCATTAGATCCATTAGAACCATTAGATCCATCAGATCCATCAGATCCATTAGAACCATTAGAACCATCAGAACCATTAGATCCATTAGATCCATTAGAAACATTAGATCCATTAGAACCATCAGATCCATTAGATCCATTAGAACCATTAGAACCATCAGAACCATTAGAACCTCTGACCCTGGTCTCCTGCCACCAGGAGGCCTATGACGCAACATTAGCTGCTAATTAATGTGATGATTTATTCAAGTTATTTGTTCCATCACAGACTTCATCCAGAGGATTGTCAAGTGGAGCTGATTATAACTATTTCTTTATCCTGCATTAGTCCTTTGAATAAATAGATTTTGTTTATCAATTTCTATTTCATCAATTGTTAAAATGAGGCCAAATATATTCAGACTCTCTCTGGAAAGGATGTTTTTAAAATCCTGTTAAATGAATAATTACAGGTTTTTGGGTCAGTTGAGAATCTTCTGACAACATCTCCACAAACTGAATCTTTTGAAATGTTGCTTGAACAAAACCAGACATTTTGAGGTCACTTTTTAAAGATCTTGTTAAAAATAAATGAACTAAAATAAGCAGATGGACAAACAGCTGATGAATCAGATGATTAGTGACATCACAGACGTCTCATCTCTCAGCTGTTCAAAGATCCGTCAGAGAACCTGAAACGATTCTGATGATCATTTATGTCGATGTGGCAACGGATGAAATTACAGAATGAAGTTGTTCCCGTCACAGTCTGTGAAAGAACGAGTGAGAGAAGCTGGAGGAGAGACTCAGATATCAGGAGAGGAGTTCTGGGTCCGGATCAGACTGAACCTGGTTCTGTTGGTTTGAAAACACTTTGTTGGATAGTTTGGACTTTTGGACCAATCACAGGAAGGAGAGACAGAATTAAATAACAGAAGAAGAAGAAGAAGAAGAAGAAGCTGCTGTCTTGACCTCCGACGATATGTTAGAAACAAAGGACGTTCAGTTGGTGCATTTGAACTACTGTACAGTACTGTAATACTGTCGAGTACTATGGAGTACTGCAATACTGTGGAGTACTGTAGTACTGTGCCGTAATGCGCCTGAAGGGGCTGATGCTGGTAGTGATACCATCATCATGTTACCATGGCAACCAGATGAAGCTTAATTTATTTCGTCCATTCAAACATAAAACTTTATAAATCATGTATTAATATCCACTCTGTCACTTCCTGCTTTGCTCCCCAGAATCAAACCAACATGAATAATAAATCCTCCAGTAGGAACAGATCAGCAGGAAACTCTCCACAATAAGAGCCCGGATACAGTTACTGTTTTTATCCTCCACAATAAGAGCCCGGATACAGTTATTGTTTTTATCCTCCAGGGAATAAAGTTCTGAAACAACTTATTAATATCTGCTGACTTCATTCAGGTTAAATGTGAATCCTAACTAGAACCTGAATGAACCTTCACATCTGAATCAGATTGTTGCTTCCTGTTCTGTGACGTCACGTCTCACACTGATGACATCATCATGAGCTGCTTCATCACGTCATGGATCTTTGATTCAAGCTGAACCATCAGTCATGTGACCTGATGAGTCCCATTAGAGAGGAAACTAATACTCGACTGGTTAACTTATCATTAGTATGTTTATTGTTTAGTCAGAGCAACTAACAAACTAAATATTAATTCAACTTTAATAAAGACTCAATGTGGAGTTATTATTATATCTGGCTCCTGTGATCACTGACTGCTTACTGGTTCCAGTGAGTGCAGCCTTCACACAGCAGTGACTCTGAACTAACCCGGACCAACTAACCCGGTCCAGGTTATCCCGGGTCCTGGTTTGCCCGGTCCAGGTTAGCCCTGTTTAGCCCGGTCCAGGCTAGCCCGGGTCCTGGTTAGCCCGGTTCCAGGTTAACCCTGGTAAGCCCGGGTCCAGGTTAACCCTGGTTAGCCCGGTCCAGGTTAGCCCTGTTTAGCCCGGTCCAGGTTAGCCCGGGTCCTGGTTAGCCCTGGTCCTGGTTAGCCCGGGTCCAGGTTAGCACGGTCCAGGCTCCGGCAGCCCGGGGTAAGATGGCCGCCCGGGGCCACACGGCCTGAGGCCCGGCCCGGCGCGGCCCGGCCCGGGTAGCGGCCCTCCGGAGGGACGAACCCGTGCTAACTGCCCGGTACCGACCCCACTCGAGGCCCCGGGTCCGGTGCACCTCGGTCCGGACCCGGGGCCTCGAGTGGGGCCGGTGCTCCGGGTCCGGGCCGCTAGCACCGGGAGGCAGCATGCTAACAGGATGCTAACCCGGAGCCACATAACGGTCCGGAGCAGCAGCGGGACCCGGGCCCGAGCGACCCGGGTCCCGAGCCACCAGGGCCCGCTGCACACACCCGGGGAGCCGGGGGGGGGGGCTCCGGCCGGTTCTTACCATGTTGTCCCGGGGCTCGTCCGCTGCTTCGCCGTCAGATCGGTGCTCGTCACGGGGGAAGGTAGCGGGAATGTGGCCGGTCGACCGGAGGAGGAGCAGGAGGGGCGGGGCCTCACGGGGATCAGACCTGTGACACGGCCGGTCCGCTGGGCCACCAGGCACGTGCTCAGGGTTCTACAGAATAATACTTATATATAAAATATATAATATTTATATATATATATATATAATATATAAATACATATATATACTGCAGGGTTAGTACAGTGTTCACTGGGCTCTAAACTCTGCTGGGGAGTTTATACATATATGTATAAATCATAACAACATACAATAGATATGGTGTGTGTGTGTGTGTGTGTGTGTGTGCGTGTGTGAGTGTGAGTGTGAGTGTGAGTGAGTGAGTGTGTGTGAGCGTGTGTGAGTGAGTGAGTGTGTGTTTGAGTGTTTGTGTGAGTGTGTGTGAGTGAGTGTGTGTGTGTGTGTGTGAGTGTGTGAGTGAGTGCGTGTGAGTGTGTGTTTGTGTGAGTGTGAGTGAGTGTGTGTGTGTGCCACCTGATCAAATTAAACAAAGTGAAATGGATTTTCCAGTTTTGCGGTTTCTTAAATATAAATTCTGTCTGAATTCAAATCGCTCGTCATGAAAGTGTGTGAGTGAGTGTGTGTGTGTGTGTGTGAGTGGACATGGTCCATGTTATTGTCTGTTGGGGACATGTCTTCAGCCGTTGACCTCAGGGTGGGGGGGTCATGTGATGGGACTGGAGCTGATCACTGACCAGTGGACAGATGGAGGAGAACCTCTCAGGACTCTGAGGGTCTCCGGCTTTCTGGACTCTGAGGGTCTCCAGCTCTCTGGACTCTGAGGGTCTCCGGCTTTCTGGACTCTGAGGGTCTCCGGCTTTCTGGACTCTGAGGGTCTCCGGCTCTCTGGACTCTGAGGGTCTCCGGCTCTCAGGACTCTGAGGGTCTCCGGCTCTCTGGACTCTGAGGGTCTCCAGCTCTCAGGACTCTGAGGGTCTCCGGCTCTCTGGACTCTGAGGGTCTCCAGCTCTCTGGACTCTGAGGGTCTCCGGCTTTCTGGACTCTGAGGGTCTCCGGCTCTCTGAGGGTCTCCGGCTCTCAGGACTCTGAGGGTCTCCAGCTCTCAGGACTCTGAGGGTCTCCAGCTCTCTGGACTCTGAGGGTCTCCAGCTCTCTGGACTCTGAGGGTCTCCGGCTTTCTGGACTCTGAGGGTCTCCGGCTCTCTGAGGGTCTCCGGCTCTCAGGACTCTGAGGGTCTCCGGCTCTCAGGACTCTGAGGGTCTCCGGCTCTTTGGACTCTGAGGGTCTCGGGACCTCCTGTCCCTTCAGGCTGATGCTGACTCATCCTTCTCACTGTTGAGTCTGATTCTGTTATAATAAGCAACTCTGATGTTAATGTTCTCTGTAGGAACGTTGATATTTTTGAGTTGACACTAAACACGAAGCTTGTTCTGCTGCGTTTCATCTGGTGGACAAGTCGCCACAGCGCCACCTGCTGGACAGCAGTGACTTCCTTCATGAGGACGTTTAACTGGTGCTTTCGTTATATTGAGTTTAACAATTGATTTAGGTTGAGTTGAGTTAAGGTAGGAACGGATTAACCTATAGTAACTATGGTCAAGATTAGATCAATGGAGTGTGAGTGTGTGTGTGAGTGTGAGTTAGTGTGTGAGTGAGTGTGTGTTAGTGTGTGAGTGTGAGTTATTGTGTGTGTGTTTGTGTGGATCAACAGGCAGCAGGTGGTTATAAAAAGTCCATTTATTTTTACATTAGAACATCAAACAGGTGAGAGATCATCCGGAGGCTGAGCATCGATCAGTCATAAATAAAGACAACGCAGAGACTAAATAAATACAGAGGTAGGGGGCGCTGCAGGGGCTCCAGTGTAGTTTTACAGACTGACCCCCCCCACCTCCAGACACAACAGGAAGGAAATAAACTAAAGAAATGCAGCCAAAGAAACGACTAAATTCAAAATACAAAAACAACAAATCCACAGAGGCCACGGCGACTCAGGTCAAAGGTCAAAGATCATCGGCATCAAACTGTGACTGAAGCTTTTAAAATCCAATTTTAATTTCCTCCAATAAGACGACTGGTTCGACCCAAACCTTCAAAATAAAGGATTTCAGTCAAAATCAAGATGAAATTAAACAAAGTGAAATGGATTTTCGAGTTTTACGGTTTCTTAAATATAAATTCTGTCTGAATTCAAATCGCTCGTCATGAAAGCGTCAAAATGTAAAGATTTTAATCTATAAAGGTTAATTTACGTCAGTGTCGGCCATTTTGAAACACCTGCAGTCGTTTACATGCTTTGTTGACGTCACTGAAGATTTTACAATCTTGGAAATATTGAACTTTTTTCAGACATCATGTGATTGGATTTTAAAATGAAAGCGTCACAGTTGATGAACCACATCAAACAAGCGTCTCCCTGGATCCAGAGACACGTGGACGTCTCTAACGAGCCTGAAGCCGCCGCCGCGGCGTGGAAACTTCTGAACTATCACAAAATAATCCTCACATCAAACACTTTGTCCCTGAGCAACACAAATATCCTGAAGCGTTTCACTGTCAGTGCAAAGCTTACGTTCATTAAGTGGTTTTTGCTTTTCTGGGACTCTACTCTCTCTCTCTCTCTCTCTCTCTCTACGGTCCTACAGCACCACAGGAATGTCCCTGCTCGTCCTCGTCCGTCCTCACAGACGCCAGCAGGTCGGAGGAAATCTACAAGTTTATCAAGCGGCGAGAGGGCGGAGCTTACAGAACACGCCCCTCTCAGGTGAGCTTGAATCGACACAAGCTTGTGGTTGTAACATTAATTTAATGTTTGGTTCCTTTTAAATGTGGAACTTCGTGACCTCTGACCCCTTCAGACTCCTTCCAGACACTGTGGCCTGCGGGTGCTCTGGGGTCAGAGGTCACGAAGGTGCGATTATGTCAACAATAATATCAACGCCTTGTTAGTACGTCAGGATGGAAACACCTGCAGCTTCTAAATCCCGCCCCCCTCCATGGACCAATCAGAACGAGTACGGCGGTGAGGTCAGAGGGAGCGCTTGGTTCAGTGTCGGGACCGCTTGGCGGGCGGGGCGGAGCCTTGCTCAGTCAGACCGAGCCGGCCGAGCTCCGAGTGGAAGAACTGCTGCAGGCGGGTGCCGGCCTTGGCCTCGTTGGTGTGGCGCGGGTTGTACTGGAGACAGTTGGAGAACATCAGCTCCACGTCGGAGATGAAGTCACCTGGAGACACAAACAGCTTCTCATCAGGCAAGGGAACAAGAGTGAGTGTGTGTCTGTGTGAGTGTGTGTGTCTGTGTGAGAGTGTGTGAGTGAGTGTGAGTGTGTCTGTGTGAGTCTGTGTGAGTGTGTGTGTCGTTCCACCGGCTCTTCAGCATCTCCCTGATTCAAACCCTCTGGGGTCAAAAGGTCTTTTCTCATTTCTAAAATCTTCTGAAATTGACCCGTTCGTCTGATCTCTTGTGAAAACACTAAAATATAAGAGTTCATTTGTTGGTTTGAGAAACCGATCTGATGGAGTGAAGGTGGAGCAGAAGGTGGAAGTGAAGGTGGAAGTGAAGGTGGAAGTGAAGGTGGAAGTGAAGGTGGAACAGAAGGTGGAACAGAAGGTGGAACAGAAGGTGGAAGTGAAGGTGGAAGTGAAGGTGGAAGTGAAGGTGGAACAGAAGGTGGAACAGAAGGTGGAACAGAAGGTGGAACAGAAGGTGGAACAGAAGGTGGAAGTGAAGGTGGAACAGAAGGTGGAACAGAAGGTGGAAGTGAAGGTGGAACAGAAGGTGGAACAGAAGGTGGAAGTGAAGGTGGAACAGAAGGTGGAAGTGAAGGTGGAACAGAAGGTGGAACAGAAGGTGGAACAGAAGGTGGAAGTGAAGGTGGAAGTGAAGGTGGAACAGAAGGTGGAACAGAAGGTGGAAGTGAAGGTGGAAGTGAAGGTGGAAGTGAAGGTGGAAGTGAAGGTGGAACAGAAGGTGGAAGTGAAGGTGGAACAGAAGGTGGAACAGAAGGTGGAAGTGAAGGTGGAAGTGAAGGTGGAAGTGAAGGTGGAACAGAAGGTGGAAGTGAAGGTGGAAGTGAAGGTGGAACAGAAGGTGGAACAGAAGGTGGAAGTGAAGGTGGAACAGAAGGTGGAGCAGAAGGTGGAACAGAAGGTAGAACAGAAGGTGGAACAGAAGGTGGAACAGAAGGTGGAACAGAAGGTGGAAGTGAAGGTGGAAGTGAAGGTGGAAGTGAAGGTGGAAGTGAAGGTGGAACAGAAGGTGGAAGTGAAGGTGGAACAGAAGGTGGAACAGAAGGTGGAAGTGAAGGTGGAAGTGAAGGTGGAAGTGAAGGTGGAACAGAAGGTGGAAGTGAAGGTGGAAGTGAAGGTGGAACAGAAGGTGGAACAGAAGGTGGAAGTGAAGGTGGAACAGAAGGTGGAGCAGAAGGTGGAACAGAAGGTGGAACAGAAGGTGGAACAGAAGGTGGAAGTGAAGGTGGAAGTGAAGGTGGAACAGAAGGTGGAACAGAAGGTGGAACAGAAGGTGGAACAGAAGGTGGAAGTGAAGGTGGAAGTGAAGGTGGAAGTGAAGGTGGAAGTGAAGGTGGAACAGAAGGTGGAACAGAAGGTGGAACAGAAGGTGGAACAGAAGGTGGAAGTGAAGGTGGAAGTGAAGGTGGAAGTGAAGGTGGAAGTGAAGGTGGAACAGAAGGTGGAACAGAAGGTGGAACAGAAGGTGGAAGTGAAGGTGGAAGTGAAGGTGGAAGTGAAGGTGGAACAGAAGGTGGAACAGAAGGTGGAACAGAAGGTGGAACAGAAGGTGGAAGTGAAGGTGGAACAGAAGGTGGAACAGAAGGTGGAAGTGAAGGTGGAACAGAAGGTGGAACAGAAGGTGGAAGTGAAGGTGGAACAGAAGGTGGAAGTGAAGGTGGAACAGAAGGTGGAACAGAAGGTGGAACAGAAGGTGGAAGTGAAGGTGGAAGTGAAGGTGGAACAGAAGGTGGAACAGAAGGTGGAAGTGAAGGTGGAAGTGAAGGTGGAAGTGAAGGTGGAAGTGAAGGTGGAACAGAAGGTGGAAGTGAAGGTGGAACAGAAGGTGGAACAGAAGGTGGAAGTGAAGGTGGAAGTGAAGGTGGAAGTGAAGGTGGAACAGAAGGTGGAAGTGAAGGTGGAAGTGAAGGTGGAACAGAAGGTGGAACAGAAGGTGGAAGTGAAGGTGGAACAGAAGGTGGAGCAGAAGGTGGAACAGAAGGTAGAACAGAAGGTGGAACAGAAGGTGGAACAGAAGGTGGAACAGAAGGTGGAAGTGAAGGTGGAAGTGAAGGTGGAAGTGAAGGTGGAAGTGAAGGTGGAACAGAAGGTGGAAGTGAAGGTGGAACAGAAGGTGGAACAGAAGGTGGAAGTGAAGGTGGAAGTGAAGGTGGAAGTGAAGGTGGAACAGAAGGTGGAAGTGAAGGTGGAAGTGAAGGTGGAACAGAAGGTGGAACAGAAGGTGGAAGTGAAGGTGGAACAGAAGGTGGAGCAGAAGGTGGAACAGAAGGTGGAACAGAAGGTGGAACAGAAGGTGGAAGTGAAGGTGGAAGTGAAGGTGGAACAGAAGGTGGAACAGAAGGTGGAACAGAAGGTGGAAGTGAAGGTGGAACAGAAGGTGGAACAGAAGGTGGAAGTGAAGGTGGAAGTGAAGGTGGAACAGAAGGTGGAACAGAAGGTGGAAGTGAAGGTGGAACAGAAGGTGGAAGTGAAGGTGGAACAGAAGGTGGAACAGAAGGTGGGACAGAAGGTGGAAGTGAAGGTGGAAGTGAAGGTGGAACAGAAGGTGGAACAGAAGGTGGAAGTGAAGGTGGAAGTGAAGGTGGAAGTGAAGGTGGAACAGAAGGTGGAAGTGAAGGTGGAACAGAAGGTGGAACAGAAGGTGGAAGTGAAGGTGGAAGTGAAGGTGGAAGTGAAGGTGGAACAGAAGGTGGAAGTGAAGGTGGAAGTGAAGGTGGAACAGAAGGTGGAACAGAAGGTGGAAGTGAAGGTGGAACAGAAGGTGGAGCAGAAGGTGGAACAGAAGGTAGAACAGAAGGTGGAACAGAAGGTGGAACAGAAGGTGGAACAGAAGGTGGAACAGAAGGTGGAAGTGAAGGTGGAAGTGAAGGTGGAACAGAAGGTGGAACAGAAGGTGGAACTGAAGGTGGAAGTGAAGGTGGAACAGAAGGTGGAAGTGAAGGTGGAACAGAAGGTGGAACAGAAGGTGGAACAGAAGGTGGAACTGAAGGTGGAAGTGAAGGTGGAACAGAAGGTGGAAGTGAAGGTGGAACAGAAGGTGGAAGTGAAGGTGGAACAGAAGGTGGAAGTGAAGGTGGAGCAGAAGGTGGAAGTGAAGGTGGAACAGAAGGTGGAACTGAAGGTGGAAGTGAAGGTGGAACAGAAGGTGGAAGTGAAGGTGGAACAGAAGGTGGAAGTGAAGGTGGAACAGAAGGTGGAAGTGAAGGTGGAGCAGAAGGTGGAACAGAAGGTGAAACAGAAGGTGGAGCAGAAGGTGGAACAGAAGGTGGAAGTGAAGGTGGAAGTGAAGGTGGAACAGAAGGTGGAAGTGAAGGTGGAGCAGAAGGTGGAAGTGAAGGTGGAACAGAAGGTGGAGCAGAAGGTGGAACAGAAGGTGGAACTGAAGGTGGAAGTGAAGGTGGAACAGAAGGTGGAAGTGAAGGTGGAACAGAAGGTGGAACTGAAGGTGGAAGTGAAGGTGGAACAGAAGGTGGAAGTGAAGGTGGAACAGAAGGTGGAAGTGAAGGTGGAACAGAAGGTGGAAGTGAAGGTGGAGCAGAAGGTGGAACAGAAGGTGAAACAGAAGGTGGAGCAGAAGGTGGAACAGAAGGTGGAAGTGAAGGTGGAAGTGAAGGTGGAACAGAAGGTGGAAGTGAAGGTGGAGCAGAAGGTGGAAGTGAAGGTGGAACAGAAGGTGGAGCAGAAGGTGGAACAGAAGGTGGAAGTGAAGGTGGAAGTGAAGGTGGAACAGAAGGTGGAAGTGAAGGTGGAAGTGAAGGTGGAAGTGAAGGTGGAAGTGAAGGTGGAACAGAAGGTGGAAGTGAAGGTGGAGCAGAAGGTGGAACAGAAGGTGAAACAGAAGGTGGAAGTGAAGGTGGAACAGAAGGTGGAACAGAAGGTGGAACAGAAGGTGGAACAGAAGGTGGAAGTGAAGGTGGAACAGAAGGTGGAACAGAAGGTGGAACAGAAGGTGGAACAGAAGGTGGAACAGAAGGTGGAACAGAAGGTGGAACAGAAGGTGGAACAGAAGGTGGAACAGACTCGTTCCTTCACTGAGCTGAAGGTTCATATCACTGAGCTACTGATGGATCATCATGAATCTGATCCAGATCCAGAGCATCACTCAGGTCTCAGAACTGATTCAACTTCTCTTCAGCGTTTGAGTCAATTTGTCAAAACAATTATTTGTGACACGTTCATGTTGAGTCTTTAAGTCGGTGCAGATCCAGACGTGTGTGTGTCTGTGTGTGAGTGTGTGTGTGAGTGTGTGTCTGTGTGTGTGTGAGTGTGTGTGAGTGTGTTTTACCTGCTGCCTGATATTCACAGTTGTTGACTCTCTCTCTGATGATGCTGAGGGCGATCGGCTTCTTGATGATGTCATAGTAGTCAGGTACCTGCAGACGTGTGTAGAGAGAGAGACAGGTGAGTGTGTGTGTGTGTGTATGAGTGTGTGTGTGTGTATGAGAGTGTGTGTGTATGAGTGTGTGTGTATGAGTGTGTATGAGAGTGTGTGTGAGTGTGTGTTTGTGAGTATGAGTGTGTGTGTGTATGAGTATGTGTGTATATGAGTGTGTGTGTGTATGTGTGAGTGTGAGTATGAGTGTGTGTGAGTGAGTGTGTGTATGAGTGTTTGTGTGTGAGAGTGTGTTTGTGAGTATGAGTGTGTGTGTGTATGAGTATGTGTGTATATGAGTGTGTGTGTGTATGTGTGAGTGTGAGTATGAGTATGTGTGTGAGTGTATGAGAGTATATGTGTGAGTGTGTGTATGTACGAGTGTGTGTGTGTGAGTGTGTGTATGTATGAGTGTGTGAGTGTGTGTATGTATGAGTGTGTGTGTGTTTGTGAGTATATGAGTGAGTGAGTGTGTGTGTGTATGAATGTGTGTGTGAGTATGAGTGAGTGTATATGAGTGTGTGTATGTGTATAAGTGTGTGTGTGTGTATGAGTGTGAGTACGAGTGTGTGTGTGTGTGTATGAGTGTTTGTGTGTGTGTGTGTGAATGAGTGAGTGTGTGTGTGTGTGTGTGTATGAGTGAGTGTGAGTGAGTGAGTGTGAGTGTGTGTGTGTGTGTGAGTGAGTGATGAGTGTGTGTGTGTGTGTGTGTGAGAGTGAGTGAGTGATGAGTGTGTGTGTGAGCAGTGTGTGAGTATGTGTGTGTATGTGTGTGTGTGTGTGTGAGTGTGTGAGTGTGTGTGAGTGTGTATACAAGTGTGTGTGTGTGTCAGTGAGTGTGTGAGATACAGATTAAGATTAAGAGTGTGTGTGTGTGTGTGTGTGTGAGTGAGTGAGTGAGTGAGTGAGTGAGTGAGTGAGTGAGTGAGTGAGTGTATATAAGTGTGTGTGTGTATGAGTGTGTGTGTGTGTATGAGTGTGTGTGTGTGTGTGAGTGTGTGTGTGTGTGTGTGTGTGTGTGTACCTGGGTCCTGGACACCAGCTTCTTGAAGGGCCAGCTGTCTTCGTGTCTCACCAGATCCACCGTCAGCAGCTCGCAGGCCGACAGCTCGTGGACGCCGTGGTTCCTCCCGGAGGAGCGGCGGCTGGAGGAGGAGGGGGGGGCGCTGGAGGGAGGAGTCAGGACGGGTCTGGAGGGCTTCGGGGGGGCAGTGTCTGTGGAGGAGCAGAGGGGAGACGTTCAGAGACACAGTGTGTAGCAGCCGAACAGCGACTGTGTGTGAAGACTTAACGTTAATAACAACATGTTCAGCTTCTCAGACGGATGTGACCCCGACCAGCTTCCTGTTTACCCGACCAGCTTCCTGTTTACCCGACGAGCTTCCTGTTTACCCGACCAGCTTCCTGTTTACCTGTCGGCTTCCTGCGGCGCTCGCTCGGACCCGGTGAAGGTTTTGCGTTGCCGTTTGGCGCCAGGATCTCTTGGCTCAGACGGGCGCTGATCCGGCTCCCGGAGCGAGGGGGGGCTTTGCTGCCGGACGCCACGTTGGGTTTGGATATAGGGGGTGTGGCCTTTTTGCCCGAGGACCTGTGATGAGAAGAGGGTGGAGTCAGTGAGGAGGAGGAGCCAGTGAGGAGGAGGAGCCAGCGCCTTCGTGACCGGAGAGCGAGTGACCACAGAGACTCACCTGGAGGCGGAGGAGTGTTTCCCTGCTGAGATGGTGCTGCTTCTGGGCGTGGTCTGTTGTCCTTTGGGTGTGGTCTGTTGTCCTTTGGGTGTGGCCTGTTGGTTCCGGCCTTTAGGGGGCGGGGCCTGACTCCTCTTGGTGCTGCTGAGGTTCGGAGAAGCTGCAGCGTCAGACTGATCTTTGTGATTTGACTGATCTGAATGTTTCCACTCACCTCACTACAACTTCTTCATCCGCTGACTCCTCCGTCTCATCCTCCGACTCCTCCTCCTCTTCTGACTCCTCCTCTTCCTCCTCAGTCTCTTGCTCCTCCTCCTCCTCCTCGACCTCCTCCTCCTCGTCCACGGAGGAGCGCTGGCGGGACGGGACCCGGCTGGATCTCTGTTTGGGTCGACAGTCGGGACAGAACCAGTCGCCCTCGGGAACCGTCTGAGACAAACAAACACGTCAGAGCCGCTGCTACAGAAACAGCTTCATTATCATAACCAGCACAAAGTGCACTGGATGGTACCGCCCCCTGGTGGTCACTGTTTGTCATTGCACTCAACTGTATGAAACTTGTCATTGTGGTCTATAAACTAAAGGTTGTTGGGGAAACTGCAAACTGGTAATTGTGAGACAGGAGCCTGATGGGCATGAGGGGGGGCGTACCTTGAGGCGGGGCCTCAGGCAGTGGGTGTGGTGACCTCGGTCGCAGCCGTCACACAGCAGCATGTTGTCCGCGTCTCCTTTGCGTCTGCAGATGCGACAGCGAGCGTTGAGGACGGAGCGAGACCAGAGGACACTCCTCTCCAGACTGGACAGGTGGACGAACACCTGGACACACGTCAGCAGCGAGTTGCACGTTAAGAAAAACAAACGTTCGAGGCCGACAGCCAATCAGAACACGGCTTTCTCTGTAGATAAGAAAGGAGGCGTGTCTTCTGACCTGAGACAAACTGGAGCAGGACTGAAGAGACTCCCTCCAGCGCTCCAACACCGTCTTCACCACCCGCCCACTGTCACTGCCGTCTGATGGAGACACCACATTCAGAGGCTTTAAACCAGAACACACACACACACACACACACACACACACACACACACACACACACACACACACACACACACACACACACACACACACACACACACACACACACACACACACACACACACACACACACACACACACACACACACACACACACACACACACACACACACACACACACACACACACACACACACACACACACACACACACACACACACAGCTTTATAACATCAGTTCTACATGTTGATGGTATCCAGTCGTACCCTCACTGGCCTGATCCTCGTCTTTCTTCTTGTTCTTCTTCATCTTCTGGTCTTTCTTTGAGTCCTCCTCACCTGTAGGGGGAGCAGTTGATTGACATGTTATCCTGAACAGTGAGCTGTGTAAAACACATTGGCCACCAGGGGGCGTGAGAGTGTTAGCAGCTCAGGGACTCACCCAGAGGAGATTTGATGAAGCGTCTCTCGATGCCTTGCTCAACGTGAACCAGAGCCGCAGCCAGGATCCGGATGGAGCTGCTGACGACCTGAGGGGTCCCGCTGCCGCTGGTCCCACACGCCGCCGCCACGCCGTCCGACTTCAGCTCCTGCAGCCTGACACACAACGCACACAACGCACACATGAGACACACAACACTCACAGACAGGAAGCAGGAGCAGCAGGAAACACCAGGAGGACGGGTGGTGTCTACCTGTCTCTGCCTCTCTGCTGGTTGACCTCCATGACCTCCACCCGCTCCGTCACTCCATTGTTCTCTCTGCTGTCAGCACAGAGCAGGTCATAGTTTCCTGCTTCCAACGCCGAGCGCCACGCCCGTCTGTCCATCACCTGGGGACAGAGTGAGACACGTGAGCCTGAGGTCACCTGCTGTCTGTGGGTCTCTGATCCTCGGCGTGTTCTTACCTTCAGAGTTCCCAGAGTCCCCTGGTGGATCCGGTCCTCGATGTCCAGCAGCAGGTCCCTCAGCCGAGCCTCCATCAGAGTCTCCGCTGCAGCAGTGCATTCTGGGACAGATGTGGACGACTCAGGGTCATCTGGACACACAGGACAGGTGTGATTACAGGTGAAGATAGGGTGGATACACAATGGTTCAGCTGTGTGTGTGTGTGTGTGTGTGATACCTGTGTGTGTGTGTTACCTGTGTGTGTGTGTGTGTTACCTGTGTGTGTGTGTGTTACCTGTGTGTGTGTGTGTGTTACCTGTGTGTGTGTGTGTGTTACCTGTGTGTGTGTGTGTGTGTTACCTGTGTGTGTTACCTGTGTGTGTGTGTTACCTGTGTGTGTGTGTGTGTGTGTGTGTGTGTTACCTGTGTGTGTGTGTGTGTGTTACCTGTGTGTGTGTGTTACCTGTGTGTGTGTTACCTGTGTGTGTGTGTGTTACCTGTGTGTGTGTGTGTGTGTTACCTGTGTGTGTTACCTGTGTGTGTTACCTGTATGTGTGTGTGTGTGTTACCTGTATGTGTGTGTGTGTGTTACCTGTGTGTGTGTTACCTGTGTGTGTGTGTGTGTTACCTGTGTGTGTGTATTACCTGTGTGTGTGTGTGTGTTACCTGTGTGTGTGTGTGTGTTACCTGTGTGTGTGTGTTACCTGTGTGTGTGTGTGTGTGTGTTACCTGTGTGTGTGTTACCTGTGTGTGTTACCTGTATGTGTGTGTGTGTGTTACCTGTGTGTGTTACCTGTATGTGTGTGTGTGTGTTACCTGTGTGTGTGTGTTACCTGTGTGTGTGTGTGTGTGTGTTACCTGTGTGTGTGTGTTACCTGTGTGTGTGTATTTGCTCCGGTCACAGCTCTGCAGCAGCTGGTGCAGTCTCTCTCTCTCCTGCAGCAGCGCCTCCTTCAGGCCGCCCTCCCTGTGACCTCGGGGGTTCAGGGCGTCGATCAGCTGATCCACCTCCTCCACCGAGCTGTAGAACGACCACTCGATGGGACGGTTGATTGGCGGGCTGCAGGTGTGGCCGGGGGCGGGGCTTGAGCCGGTGCTGTACAGGAAGGTGAAGTCGTTATTCAAACGCTGATCACAGGAATTCTTTAAACATCAGGAATGAACCGTGTGACTCACCGTCCCTCGGCTGGTTCTTCTGTGACGTCCTCCTCCATCTTGGTGGTGTCCTCCTCCATCTTGGTGGTGTCCTCCTCCATCTCCGGTTTGGGCTGCGGCTGCAGCATGTCCTCCGTCAGGCCGAAGGCGTCGTCCTCCACGAACAGAGCCGCGGCCGAGGGGACCAGCCAGTAGCGGCGGTAGAGCCGGTCTCGGCCCAGCGGCGGCAGGCAGGTGCGGGCGGCCGCCTTCAGGATCCGCCCCTGCAGCTCTCGAACCTGCGGGACCATGGAGACGGTCAGACCACGCCCTCTCTCACTCCTTTCTGATTCCAGAGTTTTGTGTCCAAAGTTTCAAACATTCAAGCTCATTTCAATGTTCTCTCTCTTCTTCCACCTGTGGTGCTCCTCACAGAGAGCATCAGTGTGAAGCTCTAGAAGAAGAGAACATCTGAAGAGGAGCATCAACTTCACCACGTCTCATCTGCAACCTAGTTCTACACAAGGCACTCGGGGGTGAAGGATTCAAGGGATCATCATGACCAGGTTTCTGACACCAGGAAGTTTAAATATGCAAACAGAACCAGGATTTAGAACCCCCCCCCCTGACTGACAGGTGTCTGAACGTCTGAATATGAAAACATGGGAATAAATGTTATAATGTGAAGCGTCCGATTTCCCCAGTTTCTCCTCAACAACTACTGGTTAAAACATTAAAGGTTAAAAAGTTTGTGCTTCCATCTCATTGGTGATTTCACCAAAACCTCAGAACAAAACCACATCCCCTCGAGACTGAACACGGCTTTATCTCAAAGAGACAAATACTCAGAGGACGTGTCTCAGTGTGTCTGACCTTCTCCTGCTCCTTCTCCAGCTCCTCTGCTGCCAGGCTGGTGGGGGGGCAGGCCGGGGGTTTGGGGTCAGAGGTCATCTGGTGTCTTTCTCTCTGGTCGTCTTTAGCTGAAGGAGCGAGAAGAACAATGAGTCAGAATAAAGAGGAAAAGAGTGAAAACTGTTGGGGAAAGATTTGATATTAACCTTTTGTCTTCTTGTTGGATGAAGGCTTTTGCTCCTCGTCATCCTCAGTGTGTTGCTTCTCACTGCACACGGAAACAATGACCACAACAACACACACAATTAGTGACAATTTCTACCAAACTGACATTTATCAAACACATTAACCAGTTTCAGCGAAGATCTTAAGTAACTTTAACAACTGATGCTTGAATTCTTAGCACCCTTCTCATTCAAATGTAAAATGGCCGCCCTGTGGTTGAACGCCTCCAGGGGGCGTCAGAGCCTTCAGATGATCCTGAGATGATACATCTAGTGAGGCCACTGTGACCTTTGACCTCTGAAATCTAATGAGTTCATTCAAAGTCAACATTTCCACCAAATCTGTAGAACTTCCCTCGTGAAGCTCCTGAGAGAAGCTGTTCTCATGAACCCTGAGGAGCGTCTCACCTGCTGGTCTGTGGTCCTCCCTTCAGCTCCTGCTCCCTCAGCTTCTCCTCCTTCTCCTTCAGCCTCTGCTCCTGCTCCCTCAGCTTCTCCTCTTTACGAAGACGAACCCTAAACGTGAGGAGGAGGAAGAAGAATTTTAATTTGCTGTATATTTTCACATTTGTGTGTGTTGTGTTTACTTGTGTGTGTTGTGTTTACTTGTGTGTGTGTTGTGTCTACCTGTGTGCAGCCTCCTCTCTCTCTCTGCGGTGCTGCTCAGCTCGGATTTCTCTCAGTTCCTGTCGAGCTCCTCTCTGATCCTCCACACAGTCTTCAATCACATCTCTGCTGGACGCCAACGTCAGCAGCTTCCCCACCAGAGCCTGAAGGATCCTCAGCTTCTCCCCTTCACACAAATCCATAACTGATTAATATCTATAAAACACCAGAGGCTGAAGGATCCTCAGCTTCTCACAGATCCATAACTGATCAATATCTATAAAACACCAGAGCCTGAAGGATCCTCAGCTTCTCACAGATCAATAACTGATCAATATCTATAAACACCAGAGGCTGAAGGATCCTCAGCTTCTCACAGATCCATAACTGATACCTGTTTAAATTGATCCATATTGGTCTATGAGCAGGAACCTTGTTTGATTATTAATTACTGATGCTGTAAATGAAAGAGGATCCGATGTGTTGCTGGTTGCTCACCTGGAGTCAGGTCGTACACGGCGGTGCAGGACAGACGCTTCAGCAGCGTCGGCTCAGCCAATCGCAGCTCGACACACGGGTCGTCCATCAGCGTGAAGCCGCCCTGCTTCTGGTAGCGCAGCTTAGCGTTGACGTGGTTACAGTCGGCGCCGGACGCCAGGATGTGCAGCCGCAGGATCTCCGACAGCGTGCAGCTGTCCAGGTCGAGCTGCTTCAGGCTGCAGCCGTGGTGAAGCTGAGGCCACGCCCCCGCCAAGGAGGCCACGGCGCTCATCACTGACTGAGTCGGGTCAGAGTCATCGTCCAGGGCCTCCGACAGATCTGTACACAATATACACACAATACACTGTAAACAGATCTGTACACAATATACACAATACACTGTAAACAGATCTGTACACAATATACACACAATACACACTGTAAACAGATCTGTACACAATATACACAATACACACTGTAAACAGATCTGTACACAATATACACAATACACTGTAAACAGATCTGTACACAATATACACACAATACACACTGTAAACAGATCTGTACACAATATACACACAATACACACTGTAAACAGATCTGTACACAATATACACAATACACACTGTAAACAGATCTGTACACAATATACACAATACACTGTAAACAGATCTGTACACAATATACACACTGTAAACAGATCTGTACACAATACACACACAATACACACACAATACACTGTAAACAGATCTGTACACAATACACTGTAAACAGATCTGTACACAATATACACAATACACTGTAAACAGATCTGTACACAACATACACACAATCAGTGGCTGCACCATGTTCTGAATGAATGTGTGAGTGAATGCTTGTCATCATGAGGAGCAGCTGTGTGTGTGTGTGTCTGACCTTCAGCCTGGTCCTTGGTCACCTCCTCCTGCTCCTCGTCCAGAGCCTGGAAGATGGCCGACAGGAAGAAGAACAGCAGCTCACACAGAGGACCTTCAGGGTCAGAACCCACCAGAGCCTCCTCCAGAACCTCTGTGGACACACAACATCAAACAGATGCTTTGAGACAATACAACATCAAGAAGAAGCAAGAGAACCTGTGCAGAGGTAGAACCGCTTAGAACAAATGAAGTAACTCAGCCACACACTTAAGAACCAAGATAAACAAAACAGCTGGAGAACCAGTTGATCTATGAATCCCTAAATCTTCATTACAGAACTCCTTGAATCCACCTGTGTAGTTCAGAGTGAAGACACCACTGACCCACAGGACCTCAGCTAGAACCAGGTCCTGTGGTTCTGGTGTTGATAGAACCCGAACTTAACCTTTTCTACCACAGGGAACCTGGTGTTAGTGCTGGTTCTACTTTTAAGAGGAAGAAGAACCAGTTTGCTTCTCCACAGGTTGGAGCTTCCAAAGATCTGAGTCATCAACTGAAGCGTTTCCACGGTAACTGCTGCTTCACTTTGGCACCAACAGTTAAACATTTAAATATTAAAAGTGGAGGTCACAACTATCTGGTTTGGTATGATTGGTCCTGATTAGGGTTGCAAAGGGGCGGAAAGTTTCCGGTAAATTTCCGGAAAGTTTCTGGAAACTTTCCATGGGAAGTTTAACTCGGGACTTTTGGGAATTTTGAAAGAAAAAGAAATACGCAAAATTAGACGCTGAGAAATAAAAACATGATTCAAAACTCTATTTTAAAGATGTATGAACGTTGAGTTTCAAGCCTCCACTGGTCATTCTTCCATCACATGCACAGATAACTCCCAGCATGCTTCACTCTACAGCAGGGCTATTGAGGCCTGCTGTAGAGTGAAGGACTAGTCAGGTAAGTTTCCATGATATTACTGGGAAAATATATTAGCATGCTGATTGAGGATTGTTCATCTGTTCATCTAGACTATTTCCATTCATTTATCCATCAATTGTAAAATATGTTTACAGACGATTCCAATTGTTTGGCTAACTGTTTATATCTCTGGCATTGCATTAGTGTTTTTTTACAAACTTTTTTCTCATCTTATTCTACAGAACAATGCCACGTGCACTCTCTCATGTGTGGAGACATTTCACCTCATCCAATGTAGAAGGAAAGGCTGTGTACATTTGCAAATACTGTGCAAAGACCTATGTTAAGAATGACACAACGATGCAGAAGCATATAGTCAAGTGCCCAAAGTTTCCTCAGGGCTCAAATCAGCCTATGACACAACAAAATGTTTATATTTATGTCTGTATATGACAAGGTAAATACAGTTAGTATAAATTACCCACAACATTTCCAGTTTATTCCCGTTTATTCCCCTTAATTCCCGTATATTCCCTTGAATTCCCATGGAAAGTTTCCAACTTTGAATATTCCCGGAATTTTGCAACCCTAGTCCTGATGATCCTGACGCGAGCGGATCTTGTTCTCGGCTTCCTACAGGCCGTTGGAACCGCTCTGGTGAAAAAGGCACAGGTGGAACCAGCACCAGGTTCACCTCGGTCAGAGCAGGACCACCGGAACCTGGTCCTGTCTGATTCAGCAGACTGGACCAGGACCACCGGAACCTGGTCCAGTCTGATTCAGCTGACTTTGAGGAGCAACGTTCTCACCTAGAGAGATTCCATCGGGGAACTCGTCCTTCAGGTCAAAGACTTCCCCGAAGGCTCGCAGGAACTCCAGGATCATCAGAGCTTCTCCAAAGAGGACCGAGGGGAGACGGGTTCTCACTGGATCCGGACTTGGAAGCTCCTGAAGAACCAACACACGGTTCCAGGTTCAGACACGTACAGATGTGACTGATTTACAGTTTCTATTCCACACTCAATAAATTCACATTAATACTTTGAGTCATTAATCATCAAACCCAACCTTCAGGTCTTCACACTCCAGGTCTTCTCTGGGTTTGTTCCAAATCTTCAGTCGCTCAGCGTATTTCTTCTTCTCCTCTTTCAGCTTCTCTCGTTCCTGTGAATTTCAGTCCGTCTTAAAAAGTTCAGATTTCATTTTACAAGCAGACAAAGTTTAAAAACTCACCTTCTCCTTCTCCTGCTTTCTATGCTCATTCTCCTCCCTCCTCCTCTGCTTCTCCTCCTCAAACCTCTTCCTCTGCTCCTCCTTCATCTTCTCCTTGTCCTCCTTCTCCCTCCTCTTGGCCTCCTGCACCTCCTCCTTCTCCTTCTTCAGTCGAGCTCTGTCTGTGGCCGTGGCAGCCATCTCCTTCCTCTGCTGCAGCAGCTTCAGCTTCTCCTCGGTCACCTTCCCCAGAGCCGGACTCATCTACAGGAGAGGATCAGTGTTCACATGGAGGAGGAACTGGGATCTGAAGATCTCTCATTTAATATCCACTTCTCCATCTGTGACTTTATACTCATGTTACTACTCAGATATAAAGTCCAACGAGGCCGGAGAAAGACTTTGATACAACAAACTGAGACACAACACATTTTAGATTAAATACGCTGCTATATTATATCATGGGTGTGACAGTCATCACTCACCTGACCACGCCCTCCACCTTTAGAGGGGGGGCTGAAGGGGAACCGGGGGGGCTCGTCAGGGAAGAACTGAGAGAAGGTTTGTTCCGACAGCTGGAACTTCATCACTGTGGAGGGCTGAGACACAGGAGGACACGTCAGTCATGAAGCCCGAGGACAACACGTGTCTGGTAGGAACGCTTCTGCTTAACATGTGGCAGCCATGTTACCATGTTACCATGTTACCATGTTACCATGTTACCATGTTACCATGTTACCATGTTTCAAGAGGACAGACGGCTCAGTGTCAGCAGAGCTCCTACTGAGATCTGTAACATTAAGACTTCTCTGCTTCATTCTTAAAGTGGTGTTCAGAGAAGGACCTGTGACGCTTCACTTCTCATGAAGGACCAGTGAGCAGCGGTTCAGTTTCCACACGCGTGTCAGTGACCTTCAGGAGATCATGTGATCACTCTGCTGCTGCCACACTCTCTGTGACCTCATCCGTTCATCTTTAAGGGTAAAAATGTGAAGAAAGTCCCTGAGGACCAACTTGAGATATTCTATTTTATTTGTATTTCACCAAATCATGTTTGTTATCTCAAGACACGTAACATATCAGGTCAAGACCTTAAAAATGATACAGAAATCCAAAGGTTCCCACAATGAGCAGCTCTGACCCGACAGATTTAGATTCATTAAAAAGGAAGAAACTGTAGAACCAGACTCGATAGATCCTGAACAGGTTTAGTGAGGTCACATTTCACTTAATTCAATTGAAGTGAAGCCTTTTCTTGGTGAAGTTACAGTTTCTCTGTATAATCGTTATCTTCTGGTTGCTGAAGCATCTTAACAACACACCTCCAAGCGGTTCTGAGTTCTCTGCTCCAGATTATTTATAATGTGTCGGGTAGAAGTCTTCATCTGTTAATGATCGATAAGGATGAAGACACTGAACTGATCCAGCAGCTGACACTCGTGTTAACACATCGTACAGAACACTGGAACCAGGTCAGGTGTTTGGTTTTAGCCTTCGTGGCTGAGAACCCACGACCAGAGGATAGAAGGGAACTCCTCATGCAGAGGCTGCGAGTCATCATCAGTAAAGGTTAGAAGTCAGTTAACGACAGGAAGGGGAGGAGCTCTCACCTTGAGAGCGATGGTCCCGTTGTGAGGGACACAGTGTTGCTTGAGGAGCAGCTTCAGTCTCTCTTTGGACAGACTCGTCTTCCTGCGACTGGACAAACAAACGTCTCGTGGTTAAACTCATGTAACGTTAATGATGAAGCTTCGGTCTGATGACGTTTGAACAACAATCGGTTCTTCAATCTTTGACTGAACAGAAACACGATGTTAACATCACTCTCACTTCTTCAGCCCTGAAGCTGATTCACTGACTGGACACTTCTGAACTCCTCACCTGATCTGATTGACCTTGACGGTGAACGGCTCGCTGTGCTCGTCCTTCATCATCCTCACCGTGTACCTGAACGCCGACGGACTCAGAGGCTTCTTCCTCTTCCTGCTGACACACACCAGGATCACTCCAGGGTTCAAACAGCTGTTCACTCTCTGACCTACAACCTCTGACCTCTGACCCACTCACCCGTTGACCTGAGCTGAGGGACTCTGGAAGACGTTTCTGTCCTCGTCGCTGTCGCTGATGACGATGGCGTCATCAGGCTCCTTGTGGCCGTTAGTGGTCGGTGCGCCATCGGCACTGGAGTGAGGAGAATGAACCTGCAGGATCTCACACGCATGTCTACACACACACACACACACACACGAGAATTTACATGACAATAATCGAACAATAAAGCCAATGAGACTCAATTACAAAGCTAAACGTTTAAATCATAATATTAAACTGTACTATCTGGAGACGGTGAATTAGAGCCACGTAAAGAAAATACCATCTGAGATATCAAGGACAAATCATAATATAACAAGAATATGTTAAGATAAATAACAAAATACATGATTTTAAGGTTCAGGACTTTGGAAAGATTGTGAAAGATATTTCAAGGAACTCAAGGGAGAGCATGGGTTCAATCATTTTTTTGGATTACTTCCAAGTCTGAAACTTTATTAATAAAACGAAAATGGGAAAGCGAAGTCCACAACTGTATTACAGTAGAAGATGTCCTGCTCAACCTCACAATCTTTCCAAAGTCCTGATTCCATGTTCATTCTGCTCCCCCACTCATACAACTACACTTACTACACATATATGCATATTATTAAATTTAATATTCCACTCCTTCACCCTGTAACTGCTGCTAGCCCTTCATTTAAATCTAAAATGTTCTTTTTTTTATCTTGTATAGCCGGTGTACTGTTAACATGTTTCCTAACAGGTCATAAGAACGTCACTGCTCTGATGACGCTCAGTTATTTTGTGCACGTGACAATAAACACTGTGATGTGGGAGGAGCCTGGTCAGATGTTACACCTGCTCTGAAGTTCACCACTCGGCTCCTCCAGCTGCTGAGGGGAGCTGCTAGAAAACAATCACAAAGAAATGGATTAAGCCACATTCCCCATGTGCCTGGTATGATATCACATATGGAGTCTCTGGTCCTATGTGATTCATAATAAGAGTATAAATATTATAAAGAACATTGTGTAAGAAGGTGAGTCTGTGGTGAAGAAAGAGCTTTGAGGACTTCTTTCTCAAACTCTATGATTTGTGTGTCTCATGTTTCCAGTTGAAACACTACAAACACGTTCTGAATCTGCATGTTTGGGATTATTGTAAATCTGCATCTGCTTCCATGTAGCCTCAATCCTGTCCTTTCAAAATAAAAGCATGTGACTTGAGTGATCAGCTCAGTGGTGAACAGACGAACTGTGAGTGAATCACTTTGATACCGAAAGAAACGTGAAAAGATTCCTCATTAAGTTCTGCTCTCTCTGAATTCTGTGACATCAGAGATGAGGACCCCCCCCCCCAGTACCTGGCCCCGTTGCGTCCGGCCACGTCCACCGTCTCTCCCGGGAAGAAGCGGTCTTTGGCGAAGCTGTAGACGTCCTCGCAGAGCTCCGTCAGCCGGCCGTGTCGGCTCAGCGCCGCCAGGTGGAGCAGCGGCAGCACCAGACACTGAGGGAAGCTCTGCAGGCTCAGCTTCGCTCGCCGCTCGCTCTCCACCGCCTCCAGGTACGTGAGGCTCGCTCGCCCCGTCAGAGCACAGCTCCACACCAGAGAGTTACACAGGATGGTCCTCTCGAAGAAGTCACTGAGGAGGAGGAAGAGAGGGAGGAAGAGGAGGAGCAGGAGAGGGAGGAGGAGAGGGAAGAGAGGGAGGAGGAGAGGGAGGAGGAAGAGGAGAGGGGGGAGGAGGAGGAGGAGAGGGAGGAGGAAGAGGAGAGGGGGGAGGAGGAAGAGAGGGGGAGGAGGAGAGGGAGAAGGAAGAGAGGGAGAGGAGGAAGAGGAGGAGGAGGAGCAGGAGCAGGAGGAGAGGGAGGAAGAGGAGGAGGAGGAGAGGGAGGTGGAGGAGGAGGGAAGAGAGGGAGGAGGAGGAGGGAGGAAAGAGGAGAGGGAGGAGGAGGAGGAGAGGGAGGAAGAGGAAGAGGAGGTGGAGGAGGAGAGGGAAGAGAGGGAGGAGGAGGAGGAAGAGAGGGAGAGGAGGAGAGGGAGGAGGAGCAGGAGGAGAGGGAGGAAGAGGAAGAGGAGGAGAGCTCAGTTACTTCTCAGTGTTTCTCTCACACTTCTACAGATACGTCTACTGACACATTGTTTTGCATCTAGTGTTGCAAAGTTTCCGGTAAATTTCCGGAAACTTTGCACGGGAAGTTTAGCTCTGGAATTTTGAAAAAAAAAACAACTATGCAAATTAAACGCTGAGCAATAAAAACATCATTCAAAACTCTATTTTAAAGATGTATGGAACGTTGAGTTCCAACCCTCCACTGGTCATTCTTCCATCACATGCACAGATAACTCCCAGCATGCTTCACTCTACAGCAGGGCTACTGAGGCCTGCTGTAGAGTGCAGGACTAGTCAGGTAAGTTTCCATGATATTACTGGGAAAATATATGAGCATGCTGATTGAGGATTGTTCATCTGTTCATCTAGACTATTTCCATTCATTTATCCATCAATTGTAAAATATGTTTACAGACGATTCCAATTGTTTGTCTAACTATTCATATCTCTGGCATTGCATTAGTGTTTTTTTACAAACTTTTTTCTCATCTTATTCTACAGAACAATGCCACGTGCACTCTCTCATGTGTGGAGACATTTCACCTCATCCAATGTAGAAGGAAAGGTTGTGTACATTTGCAAATACTGTGCAAAGACCTATGTTAAGAATGACACAACGATGCAGAAGCATATAGTCAAGTGCCCAAAGTTTCCTCAGGGCTCAAATCAGCCTATGACACAACAAAATGTTTATATTTATGTCTGTATATGACAAGGTTAATACAGTTAGTATAAATTACCCACAACATTTCCAGTTTATTCCTGTTTATTCCTGTTAATTCCCATGGAAAGTTTCTAACTTTGAATATTCCCGGAATTTTGCAACTATCTACAACTCATCAAACTAAAGCTTCCACATGGACACAGGTCACATGACCGGTCACGTACATGGGTCACGTGATGCAAACAGGAAGTAGAAATTGGTTGCTTGGTTACAAACGAGGAGCAGTGATGGTGAAGAGTCAGAGCCACTACGAGGTGGAAGTGTAACTAACAGGAAGTGTAACTAACAGGAAGTGTAACTAACAGGAAGTGTTAGAGATGCTTTGTAGTGGAGTCATGTGACTGATGAGAGCCAACCAGGAAGAGAACGTCTGTTTGTAAGAGACTAAAGTAACTTTCGAAAAGTTCACATGAAATATCTAGTGATTGTAAATGATGACGTCACACAGACAACGGTAGTTTTCAAACTATGTATGTTTATATCTGAACAGGATATGACGCCATCAGCAGGCGAGCAGATGAAATGCACCAATAAAATAAGTGATTCTTCCTGTTTAATGAAGTTGACGTCACAGCTCAGCTCGAGTACACGTCACAGTGACGTTAGAGAGTTTGTGGTTGTCACAGACCGGAAGCACCAGCTGACCTCAGGTGACCTCTGACCTCTACACACCTGAGCAGGTGCGCAGCCGCGTTCACTGACTCCTGCTAGCGGCTAACAGGCTAATCCCTTTAGCTCGCAGCTAGCTGACGAAGCTAGCTCTGACACCTGGTGACCTCACCTGCGCGCTCGGGTCACTGTGACGCCATCAGGGTCACTGTGACGTGTTCAGGGTCACTGTGACGTGTTCAAGAACCCGCAGAACTTTCCTCACTCAGAAAAGTTTGTTTTTGTTTGTGTTAAAGTTCAGCGTCGGACCAACTGTCAAACTGGTGCCGCGGCTCAGCGGCTGTGGACCGGCCCGGGGACCTGGCCCGGCACGGCTCGGATCTACTTACTCGTAGCTCCGGAAGACTTCGTGTGTGATCTTGCAGAGGAACACCTCCTCCTCCGGCCGCAGGTCCGCGGGGGGTCTCTGTCGGACGAAGGCTTTCCTGTGGAGCAGCGGCATCTCGACTCCGCTTGGACCGGCCGCTCTCTGGAGGGAAAAGGAGGGAAACCGGGTCACAAACACCGACTATCACCGCCCAGCTCCCGCCGCACACACCCGGGTGGAGCCCCGGTGGAGCCCGGGTGGAGCCCCGGAGCAGAGCCGGAGCCCGGAGGCCGGGGTCCCGCGGCCGAGGCCGAGCAGCGGCCGCGAGGAGCGGGTCTTTTGTTAGATTCTCCGCCACATGGGAAACGTGCTCCTCGCTCCGAGGGTCCGACCCGGGGGACCACACACACACCGACTCACAAACACACACACAACAGACACACAACCGACACACGGCCGCCGGGCACCGAGCTTACCGAGCAGAGGACCGGGGCACCGGAGAGGACCGACTCAAAGTGAAGAAGTGATCCCGGGAACTGAGCCTCAGCACCGGCCGCTTGTTGACCAACTTTTCATCCCCTTCAGGGACCGAGCGCGAGCTGGGACATTCCAGCTCCGGCACTTTTATTGCCCTCAACAATAACATAGTCGGTTTTACACGTAATTTATTATGATAACCAAGATTATTAGTATTTCACCTGTTAATGAGGCGCTAATTATTATTACTGTTGTTATTTCACCTTTTGATTAGAGGGTAATGAGTATTATTTCACATGTTAATGAGGTGGAGTAATTCGTCCCGTTTTAACGACAATAAATCGATAAATGTTGATTGAAACAGATGACAGGGATGTTGTGGTCAGTGGATATTAAAGATTCATCATATTAACTCACTTATTTCAAAGTTTTTGGAGCACATATGTACACATGTCTACGAGTGTCTGAACAAAGTGAAGACACCATCACAGCTTATCAGCTGATGTCCCTGAACGCACCACAGAGGATGAGTGAGTGGGCGGGCCTTCTCCCACCTCTACAGCTGATTGGTCGCTTCTCCCGCCACTCTCTACGCCCTCTGCCAGAGCGCGAGGATGAGACAGAGCGGTGACGTCAGAGGCGTGAACTTCCGCACGTGTTGCGTCATCCGGCGGGAACTGCTGACTGGGTCACGTGACGTCAAAGACCAGAGGAGGTTTTATTGGTTGAAGTTGATCCGGATCCTGCTTCTAGTGTCGTTCTATAGATCTATACAGAGACTCAGACTCACACAACCTCTCTCTGCACGTTATAGATAAACACCTGCTGGACCCCCCCCCACACACCATGGGAAACAAAGGACCAAAGGAACCTGATCATCAAAGGAAACCAGGCGGAGTCAGTGAAGCTCACACCTCCAACAGCTTACACTGACATGCATGAGGTCACTCTGACCTTTGACCTCCGACCATAGACTAGATGTCTCGTCTGCGTTGCCGGCCATATCACCACATGGCGGCCATGTTGCTACGGGGCATCTTGCTTCGCTCACCCATAACAACTTCACGGTCTGGTTTGTTATAAACGTCAAAGATGTAGTTATGACACTGTGTAAATTATTCATTTTTTTTAGAAAATAACATAATTATTCATAAGTATGCAGTGTCATATCTACATCTCTGATGTTTATAACAACCCAGACTTTTTCAAAATCGGTTGAAAATTGAGCAAGTTATGGTTATTTATCACTACCAACACAATGTTATGGGTGAGCGAGCTGCCCCGTAGCAAGATGGCCGCCATGTGGTGACGTCCGTCGAACGAGACATCTAGTCTTTATATATATCTATGCCTCCAACAGCTTCCCTAGAAATACACTGACATGCATGAGGTCACACTGACCTTTGACCTTCAACCAACAAGTCTGAGAATCTCTTTGGACAAACTGAAGAAACCATCACCGTGGAAACAGAAATGTGTCCCCAGTTCACGTTTAATCAGGATTAATACAATTCTAATAAAAGATAACGTGTCACATGACCTCATAGCTCCTCCCTGTCACACAACCCACGACACAGCTGTGATGTCACAGTGACGGAGCAGAACTCTGGATTTATTATCTGGACCGTCGTTAGTTTCAGATCTGGTTTCCACACAGGAGGAGATAACAGATTTATTCAGAAACACCAGACCAGTTCACACCAGTTCACACGAGTCCAGACCAGTTCACACAAGTCCAGTTCAGTCCAGACCAGTTCAGACCTGATTCCAGTCTGGAACCAGACCAGGTGTAAGGAGTTCAGACCGGTCCGACCCAGGTCACATGACCCTGTAGAGGTGGATCTGTCTGAGGGCGTCTGTGTCTGTGTCTCTGCCCAGGTCCACGTCGTAGTCCACAGGAAGCTCCTCCACCCAGCCGGGCCGCAGCGCCTCCTGGTGGACACAGTGTCATTACATCATGTTATAAATTAACTGGAGAAGCGAAGTAAACAAACTATATACTACACCTCTACACACACTACAACTCCCAATGTGCATTTCACCAGCAACCAGCCAATCACAGCTTCAGCTGAGGTCATCTGAGGTCAGGATCCAAGCTGCAGCTCTGTGATTGGCTGATTGTTGGTGACAAATATACACCAGACAAATAATGGAATGAACCATTAATCTGTGTGAGGGAAGTGAAACGTGCTGCTCTACCATGAGCCTCCAGAACATCTGAAGGACACATCTCCTAACGGAACCAAAGCCTCCACAAGAACCTTAGAACCTCCTGGAGGTCGTGTAGAACCGAAGAGGTTCTCACCTGCAGAGCGGCCAGACTCTCCTGAAGACTGGGAACCGTCACCAGCAGGGAACCGGTCTTCACCAGGTTCTTCATGATGAACCTCCACGCTCTGCACACATGTAAACATCTGGATTATAACTCACACTAGAGCCGTGGACACAGAGAGAAGATTAAACTGTGACAGGACCAGGAACACCTTCTGTGGTTCAGCTTTCATTTGAGGAAATACAGAGTTTCTGTGTGTGTCTCTCTGAGTGAGTTTATGTCATTGAAAATCTGTGTGTGTCTCTCTGAGTGTGTGTGTGTGTTCTTGTTGTGCGCCCTCACTTGATTTGCTCGCTGGGCTCCATGAAGTACTCAAAGACGTTGTTCATGACCAGCACGTCTGTGTTCTGCAGCAGGACGTCCTGGGTGCAGACGTCAGCCTGATGAACCTGCAACAGATCAGAACCGGTTTCTACCGACAAACCACAACGGGACCAGCAGTGTTTCCAAACTCCTGAGATCAGTGAAGAACCACAAGCTGTGAGTCCGGTTCCTGACATGTTCTGGAATCACGAGGAGGTTCCAGATCTTCTGGTGATGAGGCCGACGCCCTGTGGAGGAGCTGGAAACAACAACACTGATCTTTCCACAGCAGAGTTTATACCTCATGTCCCGCCTCCTGCTGCTCTACAGGCTCCGCCCCTCACCTGGATGTTCCCACATGTTCCTGTTTGAACGAGTCGGACCGACAACCTGCTGCTGCTACACACACACTGACTACACAACATGTCAGGAACAAGCTGCTGCTCGTCACCCACCTGCACGCGGTCGTTCAGCCTGTATTTCTGCAGCGTGGCGTTCTGCAGCCGGACAAACTCCTCGCTGAGCTCCAGGCCAATCAGCCGCGAGGCCGAGCTGTACACGTGACCCTGGAGAGAGAGACACACACAAACACACACACAAACACACACTTACAGTAAAACTCTTATTGTTTCTCCTTGATTTCTTTAAGAATATATATTTCAGTTGTTTATTGGACAGAGAGGTCAGTGGTATAGGGGGCAGGGAG
>NC_083647.1:28152690-28182690 GCF_963576545.1 Limanda limanda | reverse complement strand
CTATAATCAGGTCTACGTGTGGATCAGGTCTATAATCAGGTCTACATGTGGATCAGGTCTACATGTGGATCAGGTCTATAATCAGGTCTACATGTGGATCAGGTCTATAATCAGGTCTACGTGTGGATCAGGTCTATAATCAGGTCTACATGTGGATCAGGTCTATAATCAGGTCTACGTGTGGATCAGGTCTATAATCAGGTCTACATGTGGATCAGGTCTACATGTGGATCAAGTCTATAATCAGGTCTACATGTGGATCAGGTCTATAATCAGGTCTACATGTGGATCAGGTCTATAATCAGGTCTACGTGTGGATCAGGTCTATAATCAGGTCTACATGTGGATCAGGTCTACATGTGGATCAGGTCTATAATCAGGTCTACATGTGGATCAGGTCTATAATCAGGTCTACGTGTGGATCAGGTCTATAATCAGGTCTACATGTGGATCAGGTCTATAATCAGGTCTACGTGTGGATCAGGTCTATAATCAGGTCTACATGTGGATCAGGTCTACATGTGGATCAGGTCTATAATCAGGTCTACATGTGGATCAGGTCTATAATCAGGTCTACATGTGGATCAGGTCTATAATCAGGTCTACGTGTGGATCAGGTCTATAATCAGGTCTACATGTGGATCAGGTCTACATGTGGATCAGGTCTATAATCAGGTCTACATGTGGATCAGGTCTACATGTGGATCAGGTCTATAATCAGGTCTACATGTGGATCAGGTCTACATGTGGATCAGGTCTATAATCAGGTCTACATGTGGATCAGGTCTATAATCAGGTCTACGTGTGGATCAGGTCTATAATCAGGTCTACATGTGGATCAGGTCTATAATCAGGTCTACGTGTGGATCAGGTCTATAATCAGGTCTACATGTGGATCAGGTCTACATGTGGATCAAGTCTATAATCAGGTCTACATGTGGATCAGGTCTATAATCAGGTCTACATGTGGATCAGGTCTATAATCAGGTCTACGTGTGGATCAGGTCTATAATCAGGTCTACATGTGGATCAGGTCTACATGTGGATCAGGTCTATAATCAGGTCTACATGTGGATCAGGTCTATAATCAGGTCTACGTGTGGATCAGGTCTATAATCAGGTCTACATGTGGATCAGGTCTATAATCAGGTCTACGTGTGGATCAGGTCTATAATCAGGTCTACATGTGGATCAGGTCTACATGTGGATCAGGTCTATAATCAGGTCTACATGTGGATCAGGTCTATAATCAGGTCTACATGTGGATCAGGTCTATAATCAGGTCTACGTGTGGATCAGGTCTATAATCAGGTCTACATGTGGATCAGGTCTACATGTGGATCAGGTCTATAATCAGGTCTACATGTGGATCAGGTCTACATGTGGATCAGGTCTATAATCAGGTCTACATGTGGATCAGGTCTACATGTGGATCAGGTCTATAATCAGGTCTACATGTGGATCAGGTCTATAATCAGGTCTACATGTGGATCAGGTCTACATGTGGATCAGGTCTATAATCAGGTCTACATGTGGATCAGGTCTATAATCAGGTGGATCAGTGGCTCATAGAAAATCTGTTGTCATGGGAACAGTAAAGTGGATGTAAAGGCCGGCGCATGCAGCTGCAGCTTTTCACACAGCTGTGTCCACGGACTCGTTTTAATTTATGCTTCTCCAAGGGTTGCAAGTGCAATTCACCACCAGACCACTAGGCGGAGCAACGTTCTTCTAAATCTTCCGTGGTTTCTGCCGGTATCATCGGGCATGAAACTGGAAATGAGACCCCGGACAGGATGTAGTTAGCAGACCAATCACAGCCTTGCGGGCTGCGTGAGGCTTGAGAAGCTTTGTCGTATAGTTACAAAAATTGGGCGACGCACGCAAGAAGTGATACACAAGCACGCTAGGGACACGCAAGGGCTCTTGCGCTTGCGTGTCCCTGAAAACGCAGAAGCATGCGCCGGCCTGAAGGAAACCCCGGTAGAGAGCAGTGCTCAGTGCTGCCTCTGGTGTCCGGGAGCTGAATGCCGCTCTGTGCTCAGCTGGGTGAGGACCCGCTGGACGCTGCTGCTGCTCTTCTGGCTCGGCTGGCTGGGGATGCTGCTCGGAGCCGTGCTCATCGTCCTGCAGGCGCCGCGCTGCCGAGACCTGCCCCAAACCAGCTGGTGGAACCACGGCCCGCTGTACCAGATCGGAAGCGTCCAGGCCTTCACCGAGGGACAAGACCTGAAGGGTGAGACAGGATGTGCAGGAGACAGGAAGTGAACCCGAGGTAGAAGAGAGAGAAACAGTTTGTTCTGAATGAGCTGAGGCAGGAGGTCTCTGGAGTGGCAGTGGATGCACCTCCTCCTCAGGGGGTCACGGGGGTCACGGGGGTCATGGGGGTCACGGGGGTCATGGGGGTCACGGGGGTTATGGGGGTCATGGTGCATCCAGCTCCTCCTCAACCCACAGGTCAAAGTCCTGGAGCCGGTTGAACCAACATTCACCTAAACGTTTGTGTTGTAATCAACTGATTCAAACAATATTCAAGTGAGTAATGAGAAAACAAACATTACCTGAAAAATGAAAATAAATGTTAGAAGCTTTTAAAATTATAATAATATAGATCTATAGATCTATAGATCTATAGATCTATGTATATATGTAATACTCCAGAGTCCTCCTCTCCCTCAGAAACCAACTAGAAACACTTTCCTCCTTCCCTTTAGATACAGAATGTTAACTATCTGTAAAATATCCATTCTCTGATACAGCTGAAAGGAATATTTCAAAACGTTCAGTATCTGAAAATAATATTTATTGTTGTTCACAAAACCCAAATAATCCAGATCTGCACCACACCCCCCCTGATCCTAGACATCAGAACTTTACATTCGTGTAATCTGTGAATTCTTTTTTTGAGAGATTCACCAAAGCTTGTTCTCAGCTCAGTGCTGCCCCCAGAGGTCAAAGTGTCCTCGAGGACCCTCTAAGTCCCAGACTGTCGTCCCTCAGGTCTGCAGCAGAAGGTGGACGCTCTGTCCCAGCTGAAGGTCAAAGGTCTCGTGGTCGGGCCGCTGCACGTGGCTCCGCCCAACGAAGCCGTGAGTCTGAGGTTCGAAGAGATTTCCCCCGAGGTCGGAAACCTGGATCAGTTCAGAGGACTCGTCCAGGCGGCTCACAGGAAGGGTGAGGAGTCACATGACTCATCTGGTGGAGGACGGAGACATCAGGACATGTGGTCCACGGAGGTTCAAACAACAGAAGAGCTAACACAGTGTGTCCCTGCAGGTATTTCTGTGGTTCTGGATCTGACTCCAAACTACCAGGGGACATCTGGACCCTGGTTCTCCAACGTCAGTGTGACCAACGTGGCCGAGCGGCTGAAGGTCAGAGCTCCGACTGAACATCAGGTCAGAACCTGAGGGTCTCAGTGAGGAACTGAACCTTACCCCTGCTGTGTCTGTCCCCTCAGTCCGCTCTGGTGTTCTGGTTGGATGAAGGTGTGGACGGCGTCCAGCTGGACGGCGTGGAGCGTGTGTCCACCATCGTTCCGTCTCTGTGGGCCGACCTCCGAGCCATCGTCCAGAACGGGACGGAGCAGCGTCCAGAAGGAAGGTCTGAAACTGTCCAACTGTCCAGCTGTCCATCTGTCCAACTGTCGATCTGTCCAACTGTCCAACTGTCCATCTGTCCATCTGTCCAACTGTTCATCTGTCCATCTGTCCATCTGTCCATCTGTCCAACTGTCCAACTGTCCAACTGTCCATCTGTCCATATGTCCATCTGTCCATCTGTCCATCTGTCCATCTGTCCAACTGTCCATCTGTCCATCTGTCCAACTGTCCAACTGTCCATCTGTCCATCTGTCCATCTGTCCAACTGTCCAACTGTCCAACTGTCCATCTGTCCATATGTCCATCTGTCCATCTGTCCATCTGTCCATCTGTCCAACTGTCCATCTGTCCATCTGTCCAACTGTCCAACTGTCCATCTGTCCATCTGTCCATCTGTCCAACTGTCCAACTGTCCAACTGTTCATCTGTCCAACTGTTCAACTGTCCATCTGTCCATCTGTCCAACTGTTCAACTGTCCATCTGTCCATCTGTCCAACTGTCCAACTGTTCATCTGTCCAACTGTTCAACTGTCCATCTGTCCATCTGTTCATCTGTCCAACTGTCCATCTGTCCAACTGTCCAACTGTCCATCTGTCCAACTGTCCAACTGTCCAACTGTCCATCCTCTTGCTGTGGTGTCTTCCAGAGTCCTGATGGGGACCACTGATCGCTCCTCGGTGGAGGACGTCTCCTCTCTCCTGTCCTCCTCCGGTGTGGACCTCCTGGTCTCCAGAGTTCTCCGTCCTGGAGACCCGGACGCCACGGAGACGGCTGAGTCCGTCCAGCGCCTGTACTCGTCCCACAGCCAGACGCAGCTGGCGTGGAGCCTGGGGGGCCGGACCTGGGGTCACCTGGCGTCCCTGGTGGGCCCGGCGCTGGTGAAGCTGCACCAGCTGCTGCTGCTCACGCTGCCGGGGACGCCGGTCTTCAACTACGGGGACGAGGTCGGGCTGATGGACCAGGTGAGGAGCTGGAGGTCAACTGAGCCTGGAGGTCAACTGAGCCTGGAGGTCAACTGAGCCTGGAGGTCAACTGAGCCTGGAGGTCAACTGAGCCTGGAGGTCAACTCAGCTCAGAACCTTCTGTGAACTCACGTGAATTAGATTTGTGAATAAACATATTATTCAGAAATCTTCATATTTCCTGACATTATAAATTTATCAAGCGTTTCCTTCAATTAACTTTACTACGTTTAATTTCAATATTTCGGACCAGAGTGCCCCCCCGTTAGAACGGGGTCTACCAAACGTCTCTGCAGGGGCTCTGGTCTCCTGCTGAGATGAAGTTTAATTTCTGAAAACTGGTTCATGAACATTTTCACTTAATCAGGTGAAATGAATCCTTCTGTGATCGATTCCTTCAGAAACAAACACAGTGGACGGCTGTGGGGGTCGAGCGGGTCGTCCACTACACACACACACACACACACACACACACACACACACACACACACACACACACACACACACACACACACACACACACACACACACACACACACACACACACATATGTATATATATATTTATAGATGATCACTGAGCTGTGTTTCTTTCCTCTCCCTGATTGTTGCTGACATGTTATCATCTGTTCTGAAGGACACCAAGTTTCCCAAGATGCTTTGGGACTCTGATGACGCACTGAACGACACTCGACAGGTAAACAACAACAACAACAACAACAGAACTGAATGATTGAATGTCCTTCACTTCACATCAGCAGTAGAACCAGCTGACGCAGTACAAGCAGCAGTGATCGAGACAGAGTCAAAGTATAAGTACTGTAGTATAAGTACTGTAGTATCAGTACTCCAGCAGTAGAGGTAGAAGCTGTATGAGTACCACATATAGTACTGCTAGTATTCAGACCTGTGTCAGTGGGATGAGTCGTGGTGCGTGCGTCTGACTCCTCCCCCTCTGTGTGTGCAGGAGGAGCGGGCCGAGCGTCTGTCCTGTCGCAGTTTCTTCATCAGTCTGAGCGAGTTGCGCGGGAAAGAGCGCTCGCTGCTGTTCGGGGACTTCCTCCTCCTCGCTAACTCCTCCTCCTCGCTGGCCTACCTGCGGGTCTGGGACCAGAGCGCCCGCTACCTGGCCGCCTTCAACTGGGGGGAGGAGTCCACGCTGCTGCAGCTGAGCGACGCGGCGCTGCCCCAGCAGGCGGAGGTGGTGCTCAGCACCGACAGCAGCCTCCTGCCAGCAGGGGGCAGCGTGGAGCTGAGCAGCCTGCGGCTCGGCGCCGGGCAGGCGGCGCTGCTCACGTTCCCGTACGCTGGATAGATCACAGGTTAGCTTCAGAGGACTGAGGATCAAAGCCCCATTCAGACTGGGATCATCCATCATCTACATCCATCCTCCATCATCCATCATCCATCCTCCATCATCCATCATCTACATCCATCCTCCATCATCCATCATCCATCCTCCATCATTCATCATCTACATCCATCATCCATCATCTACATCCATCCTCCATCATCCATCATCCATCATCCATCAGCCATCATCCATCATCCATCATCCATCATCCATCATCCATCATCCATCATCTACATCCATCATCCATCATCCATCATCCATCATCCATCATCCATCATCCATCATCCATCATCCATCATCCATCATCTACATCCATCATCTACATCCATCCTCCATCATCTACATCCATCATCTACATCCATCATCCATCCATCCTCCATCCTCCATCCTCCATCCTCCATCATCCATCATCCATCATCCATCATCCATCATCCATCATCCATCGTCCATCGTCCATCATCCATCATCCATCATCCATCATCCATCATCCATCATCCATCATCCATCATCCATCATCTACATCCATCCTCCACCATCCATCGTCCATCATCCATCATCCATCATCCATCATCCATCATCCATCATCCATCATCCATCATCCACCATCCATCGTCCATCATCCATCGTCCATCATCCACCATCCATCGTCCATCATCCATCATCCTTCATCCATCCTCCATCATCCATCATCCTCCATCATCCATCATCCACCGTCCATCATCCATCATCCACCATAGTCATCTATAAGTTGGTTCATATCTTTTTCTTTTCTTATGGAACAGTTGAAATAACAAAGTATAATAAGAATGATGATGTGCTGCTCACCTCCTCAATGTTCTGCTCATGGATCAGAGTCAGTTCTCACGTCCTCCTGTTCCTCTTGTTCTTTAGATCCCAGTGGTTTCATGCTTCTGGGACAGATGAGGTTCTACAGGATCTGTGGTGTCAGCATGTTTCCATCGACTCATCAGCACTTTTTCACTTCCTCCATCTTCACACAAAAGTCAAGTGTGGCTGAAGACTCGTCATCGATCTGTCGTCACCAGTTCCTCCTCGTTGTTGTTGTTGTTGTCAGGTGAAAATAAATCATGTGATGTGATGATCGTCCGTGAAAAGTCATAAATAAAATGTAATAAACATGAAAGAATGACATTTAAGGTCTGATGTTTTTAAAAACCATGAACTCATGTTCTTCATCAGAACAGCATGATATTAATGAAAGTACTAAATATTGATTGATTATTGATTTCATTCATCTGGACAGAAGCTGTGAACGACCACTAGTCATCACAAGACTGATACCACTCCCATACACCAGGGGGCGAAACAAACAGTTTGTCCTGCAGGGGGCAGACGATGCACATAAAACAGGAACTTTCAGTACCAGACTATTAATGTTATTATATTTTATTATATAGTAATTTCAATTATAGATAATAAACATATACACTTTTATTAAACTTAGTAAATAAACAGATTCTCAAATGTTTTTTTCATATTTTATTCTCGGTTCCACAAGGGTTCTATACGGTTCTACAAGGTTCCACCAGGTTCAGTCAGTTATAACTTATTCAAAGCATCATTAGTTGGTTAAAGTTCCACCATATAATAAATAAACCAATCAGAGTCGAGTATAAGGAGACTCCGCCCACGCCGGTGATGACCACAGGACGTTATTTCGTCCCTAATTAACAACGTGAAACTAAAAGTGACAGATCAGATGAAACTATGGATCAAACTTGAAGCTTCAGACTCAGAAAACTGATCATTAATCAGTAACAAATATTAATTTGAATATGCCAGAGAGCTGATGTTCTGATGGATGTGAACTTTCAGTGAAGGTGGTTTATGGATCTGAAGCCAAACACGTGTGAGCAGAACAGAGACAACACGGAGATCTTCAGAGGTCCGGGTCCTGGAGATCAGAGATTTATTCATCTGGGTCTAACGTTCATTATTTATGGGAACAAGTGTAATAAAAAAACAGTAAATATTTCGTTGCACTTACATGTTGCACGTTGTAGTTTGGTGCCTTCTTGATTCTTGTTGTTCTGGTTTGTTCTTCGTGGTCGATGCTCTCACTGTGAAACGCTTTGGAGGAAGCCGTCAGCTCAATGTACTGGAATCAGGTGTTTTAGTATTTTCTTTAACATCCATCAAAGTGAAGAGTCTTTAACTTTCTTGACTCTTCTCTTCCTTCTCCTCCATGATGGTTCTTCTCCCTGTGAGGTTGTGATGGGAGCTGGTTTCCTCTGCAGGGAGAAGTGAGCTGGATGAATAGTGAATGAACAGCCGCTGCTTCAGAGGGGATTTCGCTTTGTAACGACCTCCAGAGACCTCCAACTGTCCATCTGTCCATCTGTCCATCTGTCCAACTGTCCAACTGTCCATCTGTCCAACTGTTCATCTGTCCATCTGTCCAACTGTCCAACTGTCCAACTGTCCAACTGTCCATCTGTCCAACTGTCCAACTGTCCAACTGTCCATCTGTCCATCTGTCCAACGGTCCAACTGTCCAACTGTCCAACTGTCCAACTGTCCATCTGTCCATCTGTCCAACTGTCCAACTGTCCATCAGGAGAGAAGAGGCTGTGAGGAGCTCCACCTGCAGCGTTAAAGGAGCAATGCGTGGTTTCACCAATCCAAGAGCAGAGCAACGCAAACATCTCTAAATTTCACCAGAAATCTCCTCCACTTTCTGAAACTGTATTTTTTCAAACCTGTTTGTAAGAGACCTTCAGACTTTTCAGTTTAGTCCATTTAATTTTTTTGTGATCTTCATGCTTTGAGCTGAACATTGAGACCTTGGTCTGTTTGAGAATCAGATGCAGAGACACAGAAACACAATCAGCTGCAGCTCTGATCTCACTGCAGAGAACAATAGTGCATGAACAGAAAAACACAAATACAAAACCAAATCTGATGCTCGTTTATTTGATGAGTTACGGTTCGGGATCTAAAAGAAGAAGAACTCACCTTTACCGTAACACCTCAAATAAACAGGTGTCACATTGTTAGTGGAGAGGAATCTCAAGAGTTCACATCTCCACTTTCTTCAGAAATGAAGCAGATCTGAGACACAACGCTGCCCTCTTGTGGTGATGACGTAGATCTTTTCGAGATCCTGCCAATTTCGACCAATCAGGAGTAAGTCTCAGCTGTCAATCATGACGTCTCAGCCTTTTTTTATATCCTCAAATATCTGATTCAATCCAAACTGATCAGGAACATGAACAAACATCAGAGACATTTATTTAAAGTCTACTTTGAGTTTTTAAGTTTGGTCCCATCTGCTAACATGGAGGAAGCCCCCCCCCCCAACGCTGGGCACCAAACTATATACGCCCCTGCGAACATTATGTGAATATTATATTTATCTTCATTAATATATAACTTTATAAATGAGTAAATGTGTGTGTGTGTGTTTGTGTGTGTGTGTGTGTGCGTGTGTGTGTGTGTGTGTGTGTGTGTGTGTGTGTGTGTGTGTGTGTGTAGGCGTGTAGGCGCGTGTGTTTGGTCAGGGTCTTTTATTTTGAAATGACCGTTCCGGAAGCCGGCTCGTCTCCGTGTGTCTCTGCTCGGTTCGCTCGTGACGCGTCTCCCGGTAAGAACCCACCGGACTGACGGTTCTTCTGTCCTCTGCACCGGAGCTTCACCGGAGCCTCACCGGAGCTTCACCGGAGCCTCACCACTGCTGTACCCGGCCTAACGAGCCGCTGACCGGGCCGGTCCTCAGGATGAGTCCGGTACCGAGCAGCCGATAAAGGACCCGGGGACAGGGGAGCATCTTCCCGGTTGGAGGACACCGACGCACCGTGTTTTTAATCTGGTTCTATAATGTCCTCAACGAGGATCCGCGGCTGAGGCTCCGGTGCCCGGTGCCCGGTGCCCGGTGCCCGCTGCCCGGCCCCGGTAGCTCCTCCTGCCGGTGCTGCTAGCTTGAGACCCGGGATGAGCGGAACCGGAGCCTCCCGTCTCTTCTGACCGGGCTGTGCGGGGCGAGGGGCGGGTTGTCCCCGGATGAGAACCGGTCCCCGGGCCGGAGGAGCACCGGGACCCGCAGAGAGCAGCTGCTCCCCGGGGGACGGACGCAGCGAGGCGGCCTGAGGACGATGTGAAGATGGGCTCGGTGCTCCGGCTGCTGGGGCTCGTCACCGGCTTCCTGCCCGGTCTCCTCCCGGGCTTCCTCCCCGGGGCACACGGCCAGGGCGTGTACGGTAAGCACCCGGTCACCCGCCGGTAAGCACCCGGTCACCCGCCGGTACACGACCGGACGCGGCAGCAACATGTGACGTGCACCGGGAATCTATTAACCATCAACTTGACCTTGTGACGGATGGAGTGCGTGTGTGTGTGTGTGTGTGTATGTGTGTGTGTGTGTGTGTGTGTGTGTGTGTGTGTGTGTGTGTGTGTGTGTGTTACTGTCACACGCACGTTGATTGTCTTGACGTACAATCATTGATCTGCTCACTGGTTCACACTGACACGTTCATATTGCTGCAATGTGTGTGTGTGTTTTTGAGTGTGTGTGTGTATATGTGTGTGTTTGTGTGTGTGCGTGTGTGTGTGTTACTGTCATCACACACGTTAGTGCAGTAATCCTCATTAGGACTCTGAACAATTCATTCTTCACAGTCTAATCAAATCCTAATATCTGACCTTAACCAGGACCAGGTCAGGACTAACCCTAACCTACACACCTCTGACCTCTGACCTCTGACCTTAACCTTTTCACCATCACTGCTCCTTGTTCAGAGAATGTTCTGTAACTAAGCAACCAGCTGCAGAGGAGACAATCTACTTCCTGTTCACACCACATGACCAGTACACGTATCTATCAGTCAGACAAATAGGTTATTTGTCTCATATTCTCAGATCTCGTTTGTCAAAGTTTGACATGTGACAGGTGACATGTGACAGGTGACAGATGTCTCACCTGTCTTCTTCCCGTCCCTCAGTGTGTGAGGACGTCTCTTTGCAGATTCAAACACGTCCTCCATGTCTCCTGATGGATTGACCTGAGCTCTGTGATGTCAGAGAGTTGAAACCTGTTGGTATCCGTCTCGTGATTTATGCTTTTCAATAATCTTTCCTCTGAGCTGCTTGGAGACTTCTTGTGTCTCCATGTTGTTGGATTCAGACGTCATACAGGAGCTCAGGAGGAGAAGTGTGATCCTCCAGAGAAGATCCAGAGACCTGAGGAGCTCAGTTCACAGTGCACATGTGAATATATCAGATCATATTGAGAAGGCTGAATAAATGATTCAGTAAGTTAGCTTTTATAGTTATTAATAAGCAACATGTGTGCCGTGTTGAGTTGAAACAGCAGCTGGTAGAGGAGGTGTCCCAGCAGACTGAGATTCTATAAAGACTTTATATAACCAGACCGGTGTTATGTTATGTTGTGAAGGTATAAAATAAGATTATCTACATCAATAAACCATTCACTACTTCTTAATATTTTGATTACACACGTAAATAAACCAGTGTTTGTGTCTGATTATGAAAGGGAGTAAAAATGGAGGTTATTTTAAGTTTTCAGTCAAATTGATTTCCCGTGGTGGTTTCATAAAACATTGTGACACAGATTCCTGGTCGGAGTGTTTCCTGTTTCCTGTTTCCTGTTTCCTGTTTCCTGTCGTCTGACGTCACGCAGATTATCTGTAATCTTATCTGTCACAGATTAGAGGGAGAGGAGGCGTATTACATCACTGGTAGTTACATTACATCACTGGTAGTTACATTACATCACTGGTAGTTACATTACATCACTGGTAGTTACATTACATCACTGGTAGTTACATTACATCACTGGTAGTTACATTACATCACTGGTAGTTACATCACATCACTGGTAGTTACATTCACACTGTTAGTTACATTCACACTGTCCAGTCTCACTGACTCGTCCTCGTCATGTCCACCAGAGAGGTCTCTCTCTCCCTCTCTCCCTCTCTCTCTCTCTCTCTCTCTCTCTCTCTCTCTCTCTCTCTCTCTCTCTCTCTCTCTCTCTCTCTCTCTCTCTCTCTCTCTCTCTCTGTCTCTCTCTCTCTCTGTCTCTGTCTCTCTCTCTCTCTGTCTCTGTCTCTCTCTCTGTCTCTCTCTCTCTGTCTCTCTCTCTCTCTGTCTCTGTCTCTCTCTCTCTCTCTCTCTCTGTCTCTCTCTCTCTCTGTCTCTGTCTCTCTCTCTGTCTCTCTCTCTCTCTGTCTCTCTGTCTCTCTGTCTCTCTGTCTCTCTGTCTCTCTCTCTCCCTCTCTCTGTCTCTCTCTCTCTCTGTCTCTCTGTCTCTCTCTCTCTCTCTCTGTCTCTCTCTCTCTCTCTCTCTCTCTCTCTGTCTCTCTCTCTCCCTCTCTCTCTCTCTCTCTCTCTCTCTCTCTCCCTCTCTCTCTCTCTCTCTGTCTCTCTCTCTCTCTCTCTGGGATACAGCAGTGTGTGTGTGTGTGTGTGTGTGTGGGGGGGATTAGGATGAGGATTTAACATCTGTGCGTTTGTTTTATATTTGGAAATAATATAAAATATTGCCTCAGGATGATGATGATGAAGGAGATGATGATGATGATGAAGGAGATGATGGAGATGATGATGATGATGATGAAGGAGATGATGATGATGAAGGAGATGATGGAGATGATGGAGAGGATGATGATGATGATGAAGGAGATGATGATGATGAAGGAGATGATGGAGATGATGAAGATGATGATGGAGATGATGATGATAATGATGATGATGAAGGAGATGATGATGATGGAGATGATGATGATGATGATGGAGATAATGACGATGATGATGATGATGATGATGATGATGATGATGATGATGATGATGATGATGATGATGATGATGATGATGATGATGGAGATGATGATGAGGATGATGAAGGAGATGATGATGAAGGAGATGATGATGATGATGATGGAGATGATGGAGATGATGATGATGATGATGATGATGATGATGATGATGATGATGATGATGATGATGATGAAGGAGATGATGGAGATAATGATGGTGATGATGATGAAGGAGATGATGATGATGGAGATGATGATGATGATGATGTTGAAGGAGAAGATGGAGATGATGATGAAGGAGATGATGGAGATGATGATGATGATGATGATGATGATGATGATGATGATGATGATGATGATGATGAAGGAGATGATGGAGATGATGATGAAGGAGATGATGATAAGGGGAAATGATGGAGATGATGATGAAGGAGATGATGGAGATGATGATGAAGGAGATGATGAAGGAGATGATGGAGATGATGATGAAGGAGATGATGATGATGATGATGATGAAGGAGATGATGATGAAGGAGACGATGATGATGATGATGATGAAGGAGATGATGAAGGAGATGATGGAGATGATGATGAAGGAGATGATGATGATGATGATGAAGGAGACGATGATGAAGGAGATGATGATGATGATGATGAAGGAGATGATGATGATGATGATGATGAAGGAGATGATGGAGATGATGCTGAAGGAGATGATGATGATGATGATGAAGGAGATGATGATGAAGGAGATAATGATGATGATGAAGGAGATGATGATGATGATGATGAAGGAGATGAAGGAGGTGATGATGAAGGAGATGATGATGATGATGATGAAGGAGATGATGGAGATGAGGATGAGGATGATGATGATAATGATGATGATGATGATGATGATGATGATGATGATGATGATGATGATGATGATGATGATGATGATGAAGGAGATGATGATGATGAAGGAGATGATGATGATGATGATGATGATGAAGGAGATGATGATGATGGAGATGAAGGAGATGATGGAGATGATGATGATGATGATGATGATGAAGGAGATGATGATGATGAAGGAGATGATGATGATGGAGATGACGATGAAGGAGATGATGATGAAGGAGATGATGATGATGATGATGATGAAGGAGATGATGATGATGAAGGAGATGATGATGATGGAGATGAAGGAGATGATGGAGATGATGAAGAGTGGCCTCCTGTGTGTTTGGACGAGTACAGGTGATTGGTGGATGACTGAACGTCCAGATGTTTCCTGGCGTTTTGTTTCTCACACATGAAGAAGCAGCAGGAGATGTTCAGGATTTCACGACCTGTGATGTTCTCATGACTCAACTCCTGAAGGACCACACATCAGGTGAAGGACTACTCGTCTTCACCAGGTCTGATGAAGACTTCCTGCCCAGAATCATTTTTGGACTTTTCCAAATACTTCAATCAAACGCAGTTTTAATGATAAGAACTGGAGGTCTTGTCTTTCCCAGGCCGACATCATCTGCAGTATTTCATGCTCTCTCCTCAGCTCTACCTCTAACTGGCCCAGGTCCTTATCCAATCACATGATGAGCACAAAGCCGAAGCTCCGCCCCTCTGAAGCATCATACATGTGGAACCAGGGGTGATGATGATGATGGAACTAAGTGGAGCATCAAACGTCATGAGGAGCAGTGAACTTCCTCCTGTTCTCTTTCCTCTCTGAGTTCTTTACGTCACATAAACTTGAATTAGATGTCTCCAGCTTCGGGCCTCGGAGGAAACCAGGGCCCCCCCCTTCCCCCCCCCTGGATTATCGTCAGGACCAAAGTGAGCGAGTGGACGAGCAGCAGAGAGAGAGAGAGAGAGTCCAGATGTTCACAGACCAGAGGAAACAGCCTGAAGGGTCAGAGGCTCTTTACTGAGATTACAGCTGTGGCAGTGAAGTGAGGAGGGTTAGCTCCGCCCACTGAGGACACTTCCTCATTGTGTGTGTGTGTGACTGTGTGTGTGTGTGACTGTGTGTGTGTGTGTGTGTGTGTGTGTGAGTGTGAGTGACTGTGTGTGCGTGTGTGACTGTGTGTGTGTGTGAGTGACTGTGTGTGTGTGTGTGTGTGTGTGTGTGTGAGTGTGAGTGACTGTGTGTGCGTGTGTGACTGTGTGTGTGTGTGAGTGACTGTGTGTGTGTGTGTGTGTGTGTGTGTGAGTGTGAGTGACTGTGTGTGCGTGTGTGACTGTGTGTGTGTGTGAGTGACTGTGTGTGTGTGTATGGTGTGTGTCTGTGTGTGACTGTGTGTGTGTGTGAGTGACTGTGTGCGTGTGTGACTGACTGTGTGTGTGAGTGTCTGTGTGTGTCTGTGTGTGTGTGACTGTGTGTGTGTATGGTGTGTGTCTGTGTGTGACTTTGTGTAAATCAGCATATTTTCCTACTTTGATGAAATCCGTAACTCGGAGTATTTGACCTGTTCTCACTTTTCCTTCTCTGGGAAATTGGGATTAATTATAATTGTTTTTTTAATTAGCCTCTCGACTCGCAGCTGTGGAGAGTTTCCTCTCAGACAGGAAACACCCCCCCCCTGCCCCCCCCCCTCCCGTGTGTTGCTGTGTTTATCAAATCATTAGCTGTAGCTTCACTGTGTTAATATGTGCTAATGTGCGGTAATGAGGATGGAACACAGCACTTTAGTGGGAGCTCCCAGCCCACTGGTGAGAGGAAGAGGAGGAGGAGGAGGAGGAGGAGGAGGAGGAGGAGGAGGAGGGAGAGGAGGAGGAGGAGGAGGAGGGAGAGGAGGAGGAGGAGGAGGAGGAGGAGGACAAGGAGCAGGAGGAGGAGGAGGAGGAGGAGGAGGAGGAGGAGGAGGAGGGAGAGGAGGAGGAGGAGGAGGAGGAGGAGGAGGAGGAGGAGGAGGAGGAGGAGGAGGAAGAGGAGGCTCAGACCCATCGTCACTGATACTATAAAAACAGAAAAGGAAGCAGAGACCTTCTAACTCTATTACACATGAAATGAAGTGTGTGTTGATGTCAGTTGGAACAACAACTCGTACAGTTGTTGATTTGCTGATGTCATCACTTACAAACTAATTCATATCATTTCACAATCAGCTCTGAATAGAAGCTTTAGTGTGAACGTGTCTAGTTTGTTCTTCTCTCACAAGCTCCTGATTCCTTACAGATGCTTGAATGATGAATCAGCAGGTTCTCAATCCTCCATCACATCTGATCCTTTGTCTCTGTTGTTGTAAAGATGAGTCAGAGTTTTTTGAAAGCTCTGAACAGATGAAGACACCATGTTGTTTCTATCAGCTTCACAGCTCTGGACCTTCTGAGGTGAACACACAGAGCACGGCTCGTATCCAGATGGGATTTGAACCTGATCACATGGAACGTGTCTGAGATCCGATGTATCCAGCTCACGTTGATCCTGGTTTGGTCCAAACAAAGACAGGAGGAGAAGCAGATGTTGCTCCTCACTGTCTCTGTCTGAGAGTGTTGAACCACGTGAGGACTGAGTAGACGACTTCCTGCTTCTGGAGTCCTGACTCACAGCTGGACCACCTCGTGTGTGTGTCTGTAGTTCCAAGACTGGACTCTAACATCTGGTTAAAGTTACCCATGTCTGAATGGTACCCGGCGTCATGGTAACACATCAGAACTGTGTTTGATGAACAAGTGACCAGCTCGTTGTTCTTTCTGGGACCGACCACACACACGCTGCTTTGATCCTTCCCAACGATGTGAAATGATCCTGAGCGAATGAGGAGGAGATTATCGAGCAGCTGAATGTGGATTAGGACCATCAGCTGTGAGGGAACCATTACGTCACAGGACTCGCACCTTGGGGAGACGTTTCCGTCCCAGTGTGAGGATTAAGGCCGTGATGGAGAGTAACACACGGCGTGCTGATGTAAGAGGTCAGAGCGGAGCAGCCTCCACCAGCTGCTGAGGCCTGAAGGCAAAGGAGCAAACTCCTGTTTCACTTCAACATGTGAGACCCTGCATCACTGTCTGGGCTCTTTATCAAGGAATTATTAAATCACATTTATCTATTGTCAATTAAACATGATGAGCAAGTGTTTAACTAAGAACTCGTTCACACCTGGTTTGGTTCAGAGCTTCAGACTCTTCAGTTCAGTCTGAAGCTCTGAACATCAGGTGTGAACGGTTCCTCAGAGGACGTTCATTAGGTGCATATGAACTAGTGTGGAGTACTGTAGTACTGTGGAGTACTGTGGAGTACTGTGGAGTACTGGAGTACAGTATTACTGGAGTACTGTAGAGCTGTGGAGTACTGTGGAGTAATGTAGTACTGTATTACTAGAGTACTGTAGAGCTGTGGAGTAATGTAGTACTGTATTACTAGAGTACTGTATTACTAGAGTACTGTAGTACTGTGGAGTAATGTAGTACTGTATTACTAGAGTACTGTAGAGCTGTGGAGTACTGTAGTACTGTGGAGTAATGTAGTACTGTATTACTAGAGTACTGTAGAGCTGTGGAGTACTGTAGTACTAGAGTACTGTAGAGCAGAGGAGTACTGCACCTGAAGGTGCTGATGCTGCTAGTGATGCCGTCATGTTGTAACCACGGCAACCAAATAAAGCTTCATTCATTTCCTCCATGAAGCTCGACTAATGAACCGCTCCTCGCTCTCTCTCCAGCTGTCGGTGTCTCCGTGCTTTGCTCTCACATCGTTCCGGCTGCTTCACGTCTCTCTGTCTCTGTCCATCTCTGTCTCTCTGTGTCCATCTCTGTCCATCTCTGTCTCTCTCTGTCTCTCTCTGTCTCTCTCTGTCCCTCTCTGTCCCTCTGTGTCTCTCTCTGTCCCTCTGTGTCCCTCTCTGTCTCTCTCTGTCCCTCTGTGTCCCTCTCTGTCCCTCTGTGTCCATCTCTGTCCCTCTCTGTCCCTCTGTGTCCCTCTGTGTCCCTCTCTGTCCCTCTGTGTCCCTCTGTGTCCCTTTGTGTCCCTCTCTGTCCCTCTCTGTCCCTCTGTGTCCCTCTCTGTCCCTCTCTGTCCATCTCTGTCTCTCTCTGTCCCTCTGTGTCCCTCTCTGTCCCTCTGTGTCCCTCTATGTCCCTCTCTGTCCCTCTATGTCCCTCTCTGTCCCTCTCTGTCCATCTCTGTCCCTCTCTGTCCCTCTCTGTCCATCTCTGTCCCTCTCTGTCCCTCTGTGTCCCTCTCTGTCCCTCTGTGTCCCTCTCTGTCCCTCTCTGTCCATCTCTGTCTCTCTCTGTCCCTCTGTGTCCCTCTCTGTCCATCTGTGTCCCTCTCTGTACATCTCTGTCCCTCTCTGTCCCTCTGTGTCCCTCTGTGTCCCTCTCTGTCCCTCTGTGTCCCTCTCTGTCCCTCTCTGTCCCTCTGTGTCCCTCTGTGTCCCTCTCTGTCCCTCTGTGTCCCTCTCTGTCCCTCTCTGTCTCTCTCTGTCCATCTCTGTCCCTCTCTGTCCCTCTGTGTCCCTCTGTGTCCCTCTCTGTCCCTCTCTGTCCCTCTCTGTCCCTCTCTGTCCCTCTGTGTCCCTCTCTGTCCCTCTCTGTCTCTCTCTGTCCATCTCTGTCCCTCTCTGTCCCTCTCTGTCCATCTGTGTCCCTCTCTGTACATCTCTGTCCCTCTCTGTCCCTCTGTGTCCCTCTGTGTCCCTCTCTGTCCCTCTGTGTCCCTCTCTGTCCCTCTCTGTCCCTCTGTGTCCCTCTGTGTCCCTCTCTGTCCCTCTGTGTCCCTCTCTGTCCCTCTCTGTCTCTCTCTGTCCATCTCTGTCCCTCTCTGTCCCTCTGTGTCCCTCTGTGTCCCTCTCTGTCCCTCTCTGTCCCTCTCTGTCCCTCTCTGTCCCTCTGTGTCCCTCTCTGTCCCTCTCTGTCTCTCTCTGTCCATCTCTGTCCCTCTCTGTCCCTCTCTGTCCCTCTGTGTCCCTCTCTGTCCCTCTCTGTCCATCTCTGTCCCTCTCTGTCCCTCTCTGTCTCTCTCTGTCCATCTCTGTCCCTCTCTGTCCCTCTCTGTCCCTCTCTGTCCATCTCTGTCCATCTCTGTCCCTCTCTGTCCCTCTGTGTCCCTCTCTGTCCCTCTCTGTCTCTCTCTGTCCCTCTCTGTCCCTCTCTGCTGGGGCTCCATATCCAGATGCTAAGAATGAATTGATGATTACAAATGTCACATTATTATTTCTTTAAATATGTAAAGACAGATATCACTTCATTCAGCAACAGCTTCACTCAAATAACAATCCTCAGACTCAGCCCCCCCCCCATTCCGAAGGACCCTCCATTCCTGAGCCATGAGGGGTCCAATGGGAGGAGCCTCCTCAGGCCAACCTATCCCAGGACAGAGATAACGAGCCATGTGGTCAGCTGACCTGCAGGAAGAGCAGCTGCTCGAAGTCGCTGAGGACGCGAAAAGTAATGTGACCTTCATGACACAGCTACATGTGACCTTCATGACTCAGCTACATGTGACCTTCATGACACAGCTACATGTGACCTTCATGACTCAGCTACATGTGACCTTCATGACTCAGCTACATGTGACCTTCATGACTCAGCTACATGTGACCTTCATGACTCAGCTACATGTGACCTTCATGACTCAGCTACATGTGACCTTCATGACTCAGCTACATGTGACCTTCATGACTCAGCTACATGTGACCTTCATGACTCAGCTACATGTGACCTTCATGACTCAGCTACATGTGACCTTCATGACTCAGCTACATGTGACCTTCATGACTCAGCTACATGTGACCTTCATGACACAGCTACATGTGACCTTCATGACTCAGCTACATGTGACCTTCATGACTCAGCTACATGTGACCTTCATGACTCAGCTACATGTGACCTTCATGACTCAGCTACATGTGACCTTCATGACTCAGCTACATGTGACCTTCATGACTCAGCTACATGTGACCTTCATGACTCAGCTACATGTGACCTTCATGACTCAGCTACATGTGACCTTCATGACTCAGCTACATGTGACCTTCATGACTCAGCTACATGTGACCTTCATGACACAGCTACATGTGACCTTCATGACACAGCTACATGTGACCTTCATGACACAGCTACATGTGACCTTCATGACTCAGCTACATGTGACCTTCATGACTCAGCTACATGTGACCTTCATGACTCAGCTACATGTGACCTTCATGACTCAGCTACATGTGACCTTCATGACTCAGCTACATGTGACCTTCATGACTCAGCTACATGTGACCTTCATGACTCAGCTACATGTGACCTTCATGACTCAGCTACATGTGACCTTCATGACTCAGCTACATGTGACCTTCATGACTCAGCTACATGTGACCTTCATGACTCAGCTACATGTGACCTTCATGACACAGCTACATGTGACCTTCATGACTCAGCTACATGTGACCTTCATGACTCAGCTACATGTGACCTTCATGACTCAGCTACATGTGACCTTCATGACTCAGCTACATGTGACCTTCATGACTCAGCTACATGTGACCATCATGATTCCTCACAGTCAGTGTTTGTCACATATCTTAATGCTACATATCTAAATGTCCTATTAACGATCAGATTTGTTCACCTCACATGTGAGAGTGGAAACGTCTCCTGAGTTGTGTTTGCTGGTTTTCATTCATCCTCCGCCTCCTCCGCCTCATCACATATGCAGAAGGAGCTCCGTCCTGTCAGCCAATCAGACACCTGCAGTTATTTTAAGCCGCTCCACTGACGCTGCAGCTTCTCTGAGAGAATCTCACTCCAGAAATAGAGCGAGCGAGAGCTTACATAACACAGAGAGAGGGAGAGAGGATGTAAAAATCTTTTCCTTTGACATGAATAAACCAGAGAAGTTAAATCTGACCTGAGATCAGGGACAGAGACGGAGGGATCTGGATCTGGGACAGACAGAGGTATTAATATTTAGTTGTGTGTCTGTCTTCTGTCTCCACTCTGGACATAAATAAAGAAAAAGCAGAAGAACAAACTCTGATCCCTGAATGACTTCATCAGACTTCAGACCTTGAACTCTGAATAAAGCTCCGACTTAGTTTCCATTGTTGTAGTTTTATCCTCGTGTCCATGTAACCATTGACTACACTGCCCCCCCCCCCCTACACACACACACAGGTGTACAGGTGGTACGGCCTTGTTTCTTCTGTTTCGCTTCTGTACGTTTCAGAAGACGCACAAATACTTAATATTAGGGCTGGGCAAGTTAACTCGTTTCAATGGAGTTAACTCGAGTTAAATCGAGTTAACTCAAGTGATGAGTTAACTCGATTAATTATTTTATCTCGCATTCACTCAGGTTTGATTATTTATTGTTTTATTGTGAAAGTCAGGCTTTTATTTTGTGAAAGTCTGTTGCTGACTGCTGCGGAACATAATAAAATAATTGGCGGATAAACAATCGAGTTAACTCATCACTTGAGTTAACTCGATTAAAACGAGTTAACTTGCCCAGCCCTACTTAATATATATACTTATAGGAACACAGAGTACTGTGTGCTTCCTTTGTGTACACGTGTGTGCTTCCTTTGTGTACACGTGTGTGCTTCCTTTGTGTACACGTGTGTGCTTCCTTTGTGTACACGTGTGTGCTTCCTTTGTGTACACGTGTGTGCTTCCTTTGTGTACACGTGTGTGCTTCCTTTGTGTACACGTGTGTGCGTTGAATCGCCTCTTGAGGCCACAAATAAAATGTCTTGAGCTGAATCTGAGGTTGAGCATCACAGACAGTGGATGAGACTGCAGAGAGCAGAGCTGCTGGAGGATGACTCACACACACACTCACACACACACACACTCACACACACTCACACTCACAGACACACACACACACCCTGCTCTACTGTACAGGCCCCAGGCTGACAGTGACTTGGTTCTATGGTTAGAACTCGGGTTGGGTGAAGCTAGGGGGCGCTGTGTCAGAGTGAAAGTAAAGTGTAACTCCTGTATTCAGCAGGTATCGCTCTGTGTCTGCAGCTGGTTCTGCTGCTGGTTCTGCTGCAGCTGGTTCTGTGTCTGCAGCTGGTTCTGCTGCAGCTGGTTCTGTGTCTGCAGCTGGTTCTGTGTCTGCAGCTGGTTCTGTGTCTGCAGCTGGTTCTGCTGCAGCTGGTTCTGTGTCTGCAGCTGGTTTTGCTGCAGCTGGTTCTGCTGCAGCTGGTTCTGCTGCAGCTGGTTCTGCTGCAGCTGGTTCTGTGTCTGCAGCTGGTTCTGTGTCTGCAGCTGGTTCTGCTGCAGCAGGTTCTGCTGCAGCTGGTTCTGCTGCAGCTGGTTCTGCAGCTGGTTCTGCAGCTGGTTCTGCTGCAGCTGGTTCTGCTGCAGCTGGTTCTGTGTCTACAGCTGGTTTTGCTGCAGCTGGTTCTGCTGCAGCTGGTTCTGCTGCAGCTGGTTCTGCTGCAGCTGGTTCTGTGTCTGCAGCTGGTTCTGCAGCTGGTTCTGCAGCTGGTTCTGCAGCTGGTTCTGCAGCTGGTTCTGCTTGGGGCTGGATTCCTCAGTGAGCTGCAGCGAGCGCAGGGATCAGACTAATTCCTGGTTGAATGGAAAACACCTGAACCAGAACAGGAGGAGAAGATGGATCAGTGGCTTTAATCCTGAGACTCTAGGTTCCACTTAAAGTCTGGTTCTATGTAAAGTGTGGTTCTGTCCTGGTGTGTGTGTGTGTATGTGTGTCCGTGTGTGTCGGTGTGAGTGTGTGTGTTTGGTGACAAAATCTAGAATCTAAAAATAGAAAAAGAGGGATAAATTAGGACATCTCTCCTCTCCTCTTCTCTCCTCTCCTCTCTCTCTTTCCGTTTCCGGTGTGAGTGAGTGGTGGTGGTGGACGCGTGGGTGGCGCGGAGAATTTGAACTGGGTTTGCCTGTTTACTGGGATTTCCTTGGTTTTTGTTTCTCATTTCATATCTGCATGATAAGGTAAGCCTTTTCTTTATTATCGTCCTCAAGTGGCAACGACAGACCGCGGGTTTGTCGGGGGTCTCTGGAGGAATGGCGTCCACGGAGACGCCACCTCCGTCACTCCGGCAGGGAGTCAGAATAGTCCCGCCGGGGGACAACGTTAAGGTGGAGGAAGTCCTGCTGGCTGTTGGAGAACAGGTGGGACATGATAATGTAGTTTATGCCTCCAGAATGAGCAAAGCGGTGGTGGTATTTCTCAAGGAGGAACCACAGGTGCACCAGCTGATTGCCAGTGGAGTGTTTATTAGGGACGGCTTCGTGCAGGTGAACCCGCTGTCGGTTCCCGCAACTCGGATCACGGTATCCGGAGTTCCGCCTTTTATTTCAAATGAGATCTTAAGATCCGAGCTCAGCAGATTCGGTAAATTTTCTAGCGGGTTCAGAACGTTAAATCTCGGCTGCAAGGATCCCAAATTGAGACATGTACAGTCCCTGAGACGGCAGGCGTTTATGTTCCTGTCATCCACCACGAACTCTCTGGAGGTCTCCTTCAGAGTGAAGCACGGGGACGGGTTCTACATGGTGTACGCCAGCTCCGGGAGCTTTAAGTGCTTTGATTGCGGGGATGTGGGGCACAAGCGCTCCTCCTGTCCGCACCATCGGCGGGCCGGTGAAGCGGCAGGTGGCAGTGGCAGCGGCCCGGAGGCGGCTGCCGCTGCCACTGCTGAGGAGGCGGCGGATGCGGCGGCTGTCGCTGCCGTTGCCGCTGCCAAAGGGGCGGCAGGTGCGCACAGCACCGAAGCAGCGGCTGCACCTGGCGGCTCGGGGGCCGCGGCGGCACCGAGCACCGAACCGGAAACTGAGCCGAGCGGCTCGGGGACCGGGGCGGCGGCCGGCGCTGAACCGGAAACAGCGCCCGGCGCCGCAGCGGAGGACGCTCCTCGCGCTGGAGTGTCAAAGCCCACTCGCGGCAGAGCCTTAAGTGGCGGTGATGCAGTGAGTGGGGGGGACGGTTCACAGCCTGAAGCAGAGAAGTCAGAGGGGCAGAGTCTGTCCAAGAAATTGCGTGTGTCTGAGGACCTAGAGAAATCCTCCCAGTCTGCAGCTGCAGAAATGCCACATGTTGAGGAGGCAGGTCCCTCAGGTGCCACAGAGCACTGTGTGAACAACGATGAGGGACAGAGTCTGCCAGCCAGTCAGGCCCCAGGTGAAGAGATGGAGGAGGAGTCAGACCTAGAGAGTGTAGCATCTTTTGGGACCCCAGCTAGAGATATCTCCCTCTACACTTTGGAAGAAATAAACAACTTTCTTGACGTAACCTATGCGAGAGTAGCCAAAGTGGAAGAGTATTTTGATGATACAGAAAAATTTATTAGATCGGTGGCGTTTCTGAAAAGACAGTATGGGTTGGATCAGCTCGACGAGAAGAAACGTTTCCGTCTGAAAAAACACATGACAACCCTGAGGAAACAGGCTAAAGGAAAAACAACGAGACAGACGAGGAGCACTGTAAAATAATCATGCATCACTTGGTGTTTTCTTCTTCACTGATTTCTGTATTTTTCCTGTTTATTTTCTTTTCTGACTTTTCTATGAGGAAATTAAAAATAGGGTCACTTAACATTAACGGGGGAAGAGAAAGTAAAAAAAGAGCTGTTATAGCAGAGATCTCGACTCAAAAACACATTGATGTGTTATTTTTGCAGGAAACACACACAACATCGAGTGATGAAGTAGACTGGGGTTTATGGTGGAGGGGTCCTCATGCCTTAAGCCATGGCTCCAACTTCATTGCAGGAGTAGCTGTAATGTTCACCAAAACAATAAATGCAACCATCTTATCCGTTACAGAATTAGTGAAGGGGCGGTTGTTATTAGTAAAAGCAGAAATAGAAAATACAGTGTTGGTTTTTGTGAACGTCTATGCCCCTAATCAAGGTGCAGAGAGAGTACGCTTTTTTAAGTTACTAGAAAACGAACTTAAAAACTATCAGCAGGATCAGCTAATTGTCGGAGGTGATTTCAATTGTACTCTAGATTTTACTAAGGACCGGACCAGTGAAGAACCTCACCCCCAGTCAGCGCAGACCCTTAACAGTCTTATTAAACAGCAAGATCTGGTTGACACCTGGAGGTTAAAGCATCCAATAGCCAGACAATATACATGGATGAGGGTCAGAGAAAGCAGGGTGACGGCAGCCAGACTAGACATGTTGCTTATATCCCAAAACCTTCGAGCCAGACTAAGTGACAGCATCATTAGCCCGGTTGGTTTCTCAGACCATCATCTGGTTAGCATAGAGTTAGTAATTTCACCAGGGGAGAGGGTTAAATCCTACTGGTGTTTTAACAACAAACTGCTGCAAGACACTGCGTTCTGTAAAGCTTTTGAGCTGTTTTGGCGCCAGTGGAAAAATAAAAAAACAGATTACAGTTCTTTAAAGCTCTGGTGGGAGATAGGCAAGGCACAAATTCGTGTGTTTTGCCAACAGTACACCTCATACTCCACTGCCACAGCTAAAGCAGTCATTAAAGAACTGGAGGATAGCATTATAAACATAGAGGAGGGCTTAGTTGCAGATTCCACCACAGGTCAAACACTACTGAAGGAAAAAAAGTTGAAATTGAGCTCATACCTGCAGGAAAGGGTTAAGGGAGCTCTCGTGAGGTCCCGGCTGCTTCATCTAACAGACATGGATGCACCAACTGCTTTCTTTTTCGATCTTGAAAGATCAGTTGCACAAAGAAGACAGCTCACCTGCATTAGACTCCCAGGGGGCGGAATAACCACCTGTCCAGGCGAGATGAGGAGCCAGGCGTCAGCTTTTTACACCGACCTGTTTGGTGAGGAAAGTTGCTGCATGGAGTCCCGTGAGGAGCTGCTGCAGGGACTACCCCAGCTTAGCCAAGAGGAGAAAACTGCCCTCGACTCTGAGCTAACTCTGCAGGAGCTGACAGAAGCGGTGAACCAGATGGCATCAGGACGAGCGCCAGGGATTGATGGTCTCTCCAATGATCTGCTAAGGAGATTCTGGAGCATCATTGGTCCGGACCTACATGGCGTCCTTTTGGAATGTTTGAGAACAGGTTCACTTCCTGTCTCTTGTCAGCGAGCAGTAATCTCCCTGCTGCCAAAGAAAGGAGATTTGGCCTTACTTAAAAACTGGAGGCCCGTTGCTCTCCTGTGCACAGACTACAAGGTACTTTCAAAAGCCTTAGCCAACAGACTAAAAAACATTTTGGAGATGATTGTCCACAGAGACCAAACGTACTGTATACCAGATCGGACAATCATGGACAATATTTTTCTGATTAGAGATGTTATGGATGTATGTAAAAAATATGAGTTTAATTGTGGAATTGTTTCTTTGGATCAAGAGAAAGCTTTTGATAGGGTAGATCACTCTTATTTATTTGACACTTTAAGAGCTTTTGGTTTAGGTGATGGGTTTATTGCATGGCTCAGCCTATTATATAATGGTGCCCAATGCATGATAAAGATGGGGACAGGGCTGACCAGACCAATCCAGGTACAGCGGGGGATAAGACAAGGCTGTCCAATCTCTGGGCAGTTATACAGTCTGGCCATAGAGCCTTTGCTTTGCAGGTTGAGGGGTAAGATCAGTGGCCTCTCGCTGCCTGGCTTCCCAGATCCCGAGTACTCCCTCATAGTCTCTGCATATGCAGATGATGTAAATGTGTTGGTCTCTAATCAACAAGATGTTTCTTCTTTACAAGAAGCACTGTCACTGTATTGTAAGGCTTCCTCTGCACGGGTGAACTGGGAAAAGAGCGAGGCTTTGTTGGTGGGACAGTGGAGAGGGCAAGCAATACCAAGTCTGCCTGGTGGTCTTGAGTGGGGGAAGGAGGGGTTAAGAGTTTTGGGTGTATTTTTGGGTAGCGATGTGTTTCTAACAAAAAACTGGGAGGGAGTGAAGGAGAAGGTGTGTGCTCGGTTGTCTAAGTGGAAATGGTTGCTACCCCAGCTGTCCTATAGGGGAAGAGCTTTGGTTGCCGGCAGTCTGGTTGCCTCGACTCTCTGGCACAGGCTTACGGCTCTGACGCCACCGAGAGGACTAATTGAGGAACTACAAAGAGCCATACTGGATTTCTTCTGGTCTGGCAAACACTGGGTTCGGGCAGCAGTCCTCTATCTGCCGGTGGTGGAAGGAGGACAGGGACTGGTGGACATCAAGTCCAAAATTGCCGCTTTTCGCCTTCGGGCAGCTCAAAGACTACTGTACAACTGTGGGCCGAGGTGGGTTGATGCGGCTAGTCTGCTGCTGAGGAGAGCTGGAAGATTGGGCTACGACAAACATCTCTTCCTTTTAAGAACGGAGGACATGGATCTCACCGGGCTGACCCCGTTCTACAAATCAATGTTAGATGCATGGCAGATTTTTCATGTCAGTAGAGAAAACAATGAAACACCTGGTTTGTGGCTGTTTGAGGAACCGCTGTTCTTCAATGACTTTATGAGGTCGGAAACACTGCAGTCTGCCAGCCTCAGAGACAACCTGAGACGAGCTGGATGCACCAAACTGGGCCATCTGATAAAGATGACAGCAACATCGGTGGATACCCTGAGAGCGAACAGCAATATCAACTCTACCAGACTGATAAACAAAGTGTTGGAGGAGGTCTGTGCCGCCCTGCCACAAACCATGAGAGTCTTTGCAAGCAACAATACTCTGTGTGACCAGTGGAGTGATGACTCGGAATACAGTTTCCCCTCCTTATTCATCAGCCCAGCTGTTGGGGAGTGGCAGGAGAGGCGTGGTCAGTTGTTGTCCTTCCCAACTCCTCACCTAGACAGCTTTCAGACTGTGGGAAAAAAGTCTGTCTACCAGACCTGTGTAAAGGTTCGTAATTTGCACTCTCTGGAAGAGATGAGAGAGTCGAGGTGGACTGGGCTAGTGGAGCCAGAGGCTTCTCCGAAAGGCAGCTGGCGGGCCTTGTACAAGCTGCCCATTGAAAAACGGACAGCAGACCTCCAGTGGAGGTTAGTGCACGGGGCGATAGCTACAAACAGATACAGAGCGCACCTTGATCCGGAGCTGGGGGAGGGGTGTACGTTCTGCTCCCAAGCTGAAACACTGGAACATTTATTTGTTCAGTGTCCACGGCTGGAAGCACTTTTTAATGTGTTGAAAGGGTGGTTTCAGGGCCTGGGAGAGGTATTTTCTTTTGGTTTGTTCATTTATGGTCCGAAATATTCTGCAAAGGAAAAAGCTGTACACAACCTGGTAAACTTTGTCTCTGGTTCTGCAAAGCTAGCCATTTGGCTGACACGGAGGAACCAAGCACTGGACACTGGTAGCGTGCATCCGGCGCCAATGCTGGTTGGATTTCTGAAAGCCAGACTCAGAGTAGAACACGCCTACTACAAAATGATGGACAATTTGATGACATTTAGCCGCATATGGGCTGTTGCGGGGATTCTATGCACCCTTGGGGATGAAGGGGAACTGATTTTTAACCTGTAATTTGAGATACGACAGTTGGTATGGATGTGTGAGTGGGTATGTACATGTGTGTGTGTGTGTGTGTGTATATATCGAAAATAATCTATATGTAGTATTTATTAACCTTGTTTGGTTGCGGTGTACAGCTGGTGGCTGACATAAGAAGTGTTTTTGTTCCTGGAAATAGAAAATAAATTGATTTTGAAAAACCAAAACCTCTCCTCCTCTCCTCTCCTCTCCTCTCCTCTCCTCTCCTCTCCTCTCCTCTCCTCTCCTCTCCTCTCCTCTCCTCTCCTCTCCTCTCCTCTCCCCCTCTCCTCTCCTCCTCTCCTCCTCTCCTCCTCTTCATCACTTCATTGTAGATGTAGATATTGTAGTTTCCCAGTGTTGCAGCACACAAACCCCCACAGGTCACAGATCTGTAGCTCACAGATTCAGATCAGACAGGAATAGGTGAAGTGTAAGAACAGGACTGAGTGGTGCAGGCGCCTCTGACTCTGAGTGACTGTTACTCCTCACACCTGAATCCAGATCAGGGTTAGTCTCCATTATGTGTCGGCTCCACCTGACGCTGCTGACAATTACAAATTCATTTGTAATCGCACAACTTCATATGGCCGAGCTCTGACCTGCAGCTCCGGACTCTGGAACATCACACATCTTTACGAGGGACTGAATCCAGAAAGCTTTGATTCCTCCTCTTAAGAAACTGATTCACTGTTTGCTTGTTTTGTTTTGTACCATCAGCTCTGGTTTCATCTCCTCTGATCAGAACGTTCATGTTTCACGATGACTTCCAACAGCAGAGGCACGAAGCATCTCAAGTGTCAGCTGGTTTATTGAGAACCTGATTCAGACACTAAAGTCTCATCTACAGACTGAGGTGAACCGAGTGGTTTCCTCTCGACCTGTAGGACTGTGATGTTTACATGAGTCTGATCATGAATCTACATCCAGTGTTATTCCAGCAGGTCGGAGATCTCATGTGGAAAACCTTCTTGCCTGTGGATCCTGTTTCGTGAGTCGTCCTCAGCTGGAACCAGTCGTGTGGATGTTCTTGAAACATGAGGAGGTCAGACAGCTCCTCATGTCTTCATCTGGTTCCAGGACTTATTGAATCAGAAGAATGGCTACAGGTCTGTGTCTCATTCACTCGTGACCCAGGGAAGCTCTTCACATTTGAATCAAACAATAACTGAGTCCTGGACGAACTGATCAGACTTTAGTGCTCAAAGGTCAAAGGTCAAAGGTCAAGTCAGGGGGTCCTCATGTAACATTTTGGTTTTTCTAGTCACGAAGTTATGAAACTCTCTCTCCCTCCATCAAGTTCACCAAACTTAGAATCTGTGAAATCTCAGGAACACTAAAAACGAACCAAACAAAAAACAGGAGAGCGTTCTGTGGAACTCGCACGCCACACCGCCTCCACGCCGTGAGGTTGCCATGACAACAGGCTGAGAACATCCTGCAGCCTCTGAGCTGAGCAGCTCTCTGACAAACCGCTGAGTCGCCGTGAAACACAGGAGCCGGGGTTCGTCTGACTTCAGAGGTTTTCTCTGGGCTGCAGATAGAGATGCTGAAGTTGTGTCAGGTCATAAGGTCACGAGGTCACGAGTGGGCGGGTCAGAGGAGATCCAACAGATCCACAAACCGCTCTTTAACCTTTAGAGGACCCGGTTTGGGTTTTTATGATACAGGTGCTGAAGTGTCTCGGCTACTTGCTAACAGGCTAACAGGCTAACAGGCTAACAGGCTAACAGGCTACTTGCTAACAGGCTACTTGCTAACAGACTTACAGGCTAACAGGCTAACAGGCTTACAGGCTAACAGGCTACTTGCTAACAGGCTAACGTGAGTAGCCTCCGGAGCCACGCAGGTCATGTGACCTGATCCGTCATCCAGGGTCCAACTGAACGTTTGAGGAAACTCCCTCAACGCCTTGTTAGACTAGA
>NC_083647.1:28140190-28147690 GCF_963576545.1 Limanda limanda | reverse complement strand
GTCTCATGTCTCACTCTGAGTCTCATGTCTCATGTCTCACGTCTCATGTCTCACTCTGAGTCTCATGTCTCATGTCTCATGTCTCACTCTGAGTCTCATGTCTCATGTCTCATGTCTCATGTCTCATGTCTCACTCTGAGTCTCATGTCTCATGTCTCACATCTCACATCTCACTCTGAGTCTCATGTCTCACGTCTCATGTCTCATGTCTCATGTCTCATGTCTCATGTCTCACGTCTCACTCTGAGTCTCATGTCTCATGTCTCATGTCTCATGTCTCATGTCTCATGTCTCACTCTGAGTCTCATGTCTCATGTCTCATGTCTCATGTCTCATGTCTCATGTCTCACTCTGAGTCTCATGTCTCATGTCTCATGTCTCACTCTGAGTTTCATGTCTCACGACTCACTCTGAGTCTCATGTCTCATGTCTCACTCTGAGTCTCATGTCTCATGTCTCATGTCTCATGTCTCACTCTGAGTCTCATGTCTCATGTCTCATGTCTCATGTCTCACTCTGAGTTTCATGTCTCACGACTCACTCTGAGTCTCATGTCTCATGTCTCACTCTGAGTCTCATGTCTCATGTCTCATGTCTCATGTCTCACGTCTCACGTCTCACGTCTCACGTCTCACGTCTCACTCTGAGTCTCATGTCTCATGTCTCATGTCTCATGTCTCATGTCTCACTCTGAGTCTCATGTCTCATGTCTCATGTCTCATGTCTCATGTCTCATGTCTCACGTCTCACGTCTCACTCTGAGTCTCATGTCTCACGTCTCACTCTGAGTCTCATGTCTCATGTCTCATGTCTCACGTCTCACTCTGAGTCTCATGTCTCATGTCTCACTCTGAGTCTCATGTCTCATGTCTCATGTCTCATGTCTCATGTCTCATGTCTCACGTCTCTCTCTGAGTCTCATGTCTCATGTCTCATGTCTCACGTCTCTCTCTGAGTCTCATGTCTCATGTCTCATGTCTCACTCTGAGTCTCATGTCTCATGTCTCATGTCTCATGTCTCATGTCTCATGTCTCACTCTGAGTCTCATGTCTCACGTCTCACTCTGAGTCTCATGTCTCATGTCTCATGTCTCTGAGTCTCATGTCTCATGTCTCATGTCTCATGTCTCATGTCTCACTCTGAGTCTCATGTCTCATGTCTCATGTCTCACTCTGAGTCTCATGTCTCATGTCTCATGTCTCACTCTGAGCCTCACGTCTCATGTCTCACGTCTCATGTCTCATGTCTCATGTCTCATGTCTCATGTCTCATGTCTCATGTCTCACTCTGAGTCTCATGTCTCATGTCTCACTCTGAGTCTCATGTCTCACTCTGAGTCTCATGTCTCATGTCTCATGTCTCATGTCTCACGTCTCACTCTGAGTCTCATGTCTCACGTCTCACTCTGAGTCTCATGTCTCATGTCTCATGTCTCACTCTGAGTCTCATGTCTCATGTCTCATGTCTCATGTCTCATGTCTCACGTCTCATGTCTCACTCTGAGTCTCATGTCTCATGTCTCACGTCTCATGTCTCACTCTGAGTCTCATGTCTCATGTCTCACTCTGAGTCTCATGTCTCACGTCTCACTCTGAGTCTCATGTCTCACGTCTCACTCTGAGTCTCATGTCTCATGTCTCATGTCTCATGTCTCACGTCTCACTCTGAGTCTCATGTCTCATGTCTCACTCTGAGTCTCATGTCTCATGTCTCATGTCTCATGTCTCACGTCTCTCTCTGAGTCTCATGTCTCATGTCTCATGTCTCACGTCTCTCTCTGAGTCTCATGTCTCATGTCTCATGTCTCACTCTGAGTCTCTTGTCTCATGTCTCATGTCTCATGTCTCATGTCTCATGTCTCACTCTGAGTCTCATGTCTCATGTCTCACGTCTCACTCTGAGTCTCATGTCTCATGTCTCATGTCTCATGTCTCATGTCTCACTCTGAGTCTCATGTCTCATGTCTCATGTCTCACTCTGAGTCTCATGTCTCATGTCTCATGTCTCATGTCTCATGTCTCACTCTGAGTCTCATGTCTCATGTCTCATGTCTCACTCTGAGTCTCACGTCTCATGTCTCACGTCTCATGTCTCATGTCTCATGTCTCATGTCTCATGTCTCACTCTGAGTCTCATGTCTCATGTCTCATGTCTCATGTCTCACTCTGAGTCTCATGTCTCATGTCTCACTCTGAGTCTCATGTCTCATGTCTCACTCTGAGTCTCACGTCTCATGTCTCATGTCTCATGTCTCACTCTGAGTCTCATGTCTCATGTCTCACTCTGAGTCTCATGTCTCATGTCTCATGTCTCATGTCTCATGTCTCATGTCTCACTCTGAGTCTCATGTCTCATGTCTCACGTCTCATGTCTCACTCTGAGTCTCATGTCTCATGTCTCACGTCTCATGTCTCACTCTGAGTCTCATGTCTCATGTCTCATGTCTCATGTCTCATGTCTCATGTCTCATGTCTCACTCTGAGTCTCATGTCTCATGTCTCATGTCTCATGTCTCACGTCTCACGTCTCACTCTGAGTCTCATGTCTCACATCTCACTCTGAGTCTCACGTCTCACTCTGAGTCTCATGTCTCACATCTCACTCTGAGTCTCATGTCTCATGTCTCACGTCTCACTCTGAGTCTCATGTCTCATGTCTCACTCTGAGTCTCATGTCTCATGTCTCATGTCTCACGTCTCTCTCTGAGTCTCATGTCTCATGTCTCACGTCTCTCTCTGAGTCTCATGTCTCATGTCTCATGTCTCACTCTGAGTCTCATGTCTCATGTCTCATGTCTCATGTCTCATGTCTCACTCTGAGTCTCATGTCTCATGTCTCATGTCTCACTCTGAGTCTCATGTCTCATGTCTCATGTCTCATGTCTCACTCTGAGTCTCATGTCTCATGTCTCATGTCTCACTCTGAGTCTCACGTCTCATGTCTCACGTCTCATGTCTCATGTCTCATGTCTCATGTCTCATGTCTCACTCTGAGTCTCATGTCTCATGTCTCATGTCTCATGTCTCATGTCTCACGTCTCTCTCTGAGTCTCATGTCTCATGTCTCATGTCTCACGTCTCTCTCTGAGTCTCATGTCTCATGTCTCATGTCTCACTCTGAGTCTCTTGTCTCATGTCTCATGTCTCATGTCTCATGTCTCACTCTGAGTCTCATGTCTCATGTCTCACGTCTCACTCTGAGTCTCATGTCTCATGTCTCATGTCTCATGTCTCATGTCTCACTCTGAGTCTCATGTCTCATGTCTCATGTCTCACTCTGAGTCTCATGTCTCATGTCTCATGTCTCATGTCTCATGTCTCACTCTGAGTCTCATGTCTCATGTCTCATGTCTCACTCTGAGTCTCACGTCTCATGTCTCACGTCTCATGTCTCATGTCTCATGTCTCATGTCTCATGTCTCATGTCTCACTCTGAGTCTCATGTCTCATGTCTCATGTCTCATGTCTCACTCTGAGTCTCATGTCTCATGTCTCACTCTGAGTCTCATGTCTCATGTCTCACTCTGAGTCTCACGTCTCATGTCTCATGTCTCATGTCTCACTCTGAGTCTCATGTCTCATGTCTCACTCTGAGTCTCATGTCTCATGTCTCATGTCTCATGTCTCATGTCTCATGTCTCATGTCTCACTCTGAGTCTCATGTCTCATGTCTCATGTCTCACGTCTCATGTCTCACTCTGAGTCTCATGTCTCATGTCTCACGTCTCATGTCTCACTCTGAGTCTCATGTCTCATGTCTCATGTCTCATGTCTCATGTCTCATGTCTCACTCTGAGTCTCATGTCTCATGTCTCATGTCTCATGTCTCACGTCTCACGTCTCACTCTGAGTCTCATGTCTCACATCTCACTCTGAGTCTCACGTCTCACTCTGAGTCTCATGTCTCACATCTCACTCTGAGTCTCATGTCTCATGTCTCACGTCTCACTCTGAGTCTCATGTCTCATGTCTCACTCTGAGTCTCATGTCTCATGTCTCATGTCTCACGTCTCTCTCTGAGTCTCATGTCTCATGTCTCACGTCTCTCTCTGAGTCTCATGTCTCATGTCTCATGTCTCACTCTGAGTCTCATGTCTCATGTCTCATGTCTCATGTCTCATGTCTCACTCTGAGTCTCATGTCTCATGTCTCATGTCTCACTCTGAGTCTCATGTCTCATGTCTCATGTCTCATGTCTCACTCTGAGTCTCATGTCTCATGTCTCATGTCTCACTCTGAGTCTCACGTCTCATGTCTCACGTCTCATGTCTCATGTCTCATGTCTCATGTCTCATGTCTCATGTCTCACTCTGAGTCTCATGTCTCATGTCTCACTCTGAGTCTCATGTCTCATGTCTCATGTCTCATGTCTCACTCTGAGTCTCATGTCTCATGTCTCATGTCTCACTCTGAGTCTCACGTCTCATGTCTCATGTCTCACTCTGAGTCTCATGTCTCATGTCTCACTCTGAGTCTCATGTCTCATGTCTCATGTCTCATGTCTCACGTCTCAGGTCTCATGTCTCACTCTGAGTCTCATGTCTCATGTCTCACTCTGAGTCTCATGTCTCATGTCTCATGTCTCACTCTGAGTCTCACGTCTCATGTCTCATGTCTCATGTCTCACTCTGAGTCTCATGTCTCATGTCTCACTCTGAGTCTCATGTCTCATGTCTCATGTCTCATGTCTCATATCTCATGTCTCACGTCTCATGTCTCATGTCTCATGTCTCATGTCTCACTCTGAGTCTCATGTCTCATGTCTCATGTCTCACTCTGAGTCTCATGTCTCACTCTGAGTCTCATGTCTCATGTCTCACTCTGAGTCTCATGTCTCATGTCTCATGTCTCATGTCTCATGTCTCACTCTGAGTCTCATGTCTCATGTCTCACTCTGAGTCTCATGTCTCATGTCTCATGTCTCACTCTGAGTCTCACGTCTCATGTCTCATGTCTCATGTCTCACTCTGAGTCTCATGTCTCATGTCTCACTCTGAGTCTCATGTCTCATGTCTCATGTCTCATGTCTCATATCTCATGTCTCACGTCTCACGTCTCATGTCTCATGTCTCATGTCTCACTCTGAGTCTCATGTCTCATGTCTCACGTCTCTCTCTGAGTCTCATGTCTCATGTCTCATGTCTCACTCTGAGTCTCATGTCTCATGTCTCATGTCTCATGTCTCATGTCTCACTCTGAGTCTCATGTCTCATGTCTCATGTCTCACTCTGAGTCTCATGTCTCATGTCTCATGTCTCATGTCTCACTCTGAGTCTCATGTCTCATGTCTCATGTCTCATGTCTCACTCTGAGTCTCATGTCTCATGTCTCATGTCTCACTCTGAGTCTCACGTCTCATGTCTCATGTCTCACGTCTCATGTCTCATGTCTCATGTCTCATGTCTCATGTCTCACTCTGAGTCTCATGTCTCATGTCTCACTCTGAGTCTCATGTCTCATGTCTCATGTCTCATGTCTCACTCTGAGTCTCATGTCTCATGTCTCATGTCTCACTCTGAGTCTCACGTCTCATGTCTCATGTCTCACTCTGAGTCTCATGTCTCATGTCTCACTCTGAGTCTCATGTCTCATGTCTCATGTCTCATGTCTCATGTCTCACGTCTCAGGTCTCATGTCTCACTCTGAGTCTCATGTCTCATGTCTCACTCTGAGTCTCATGTCTCATGTCTCATGTCTCACTCTGAGTCTCACGTCTCATGTCTCATGTCTCATGTCTCACTCTGAGTCTCATGTCTCATGTCTCACTCTGAGTCTCATGTCTCATGTCTCATGTCTCATGTCTCATATCTCATGTCTCACGTCTCATGTCTCATGTCTCATGTCTCATGTCTCACTCTGAGTCTCATGTCTCATGTCTCATGTCTCACTCTGAGTCTCATGTCTCACTCTGAGTCTCATGTCTCATGTCTCACTCTGAGTCTCATGTCTCATGTCTCATGTCTCATGTCTCATGTCTCACTCTGAGTCTCATGTCTCATGTCTCACTCTGAGTCTCATGTCTCATGTCTCATGTCTCATATCTCATGTCTCACGTCTCATGTCTCACGTCTCATGTCTCATGTCTCATGTCTCACTCTGAGTCTCATGTCTCATGTCTCATGTCTCACTCTGAGTCTCATGTCTCACTCTGAGTCTCATGTCTCACGTCTCACTCTGAGTCTCATCCTCTTGTTTCAGCTTCACACGTCCAAACCTGGATTATCTTTATACTAACTCAGGTTTATGTTTGGACACTTTTCCTTCTGGAGATTAATACTCATCTGTTAAAAACCAGATTCCACCTTCAGTTTTTGTTTGTAAGAGTTTTAATATATATTTATACAAATAGAATGAAAAGCAGCAGCTTGTTATATCCAGAGTTTGTTTTATGAGGAGCACTCAGTGCATGTAATGTTTTATACCTAAAGTTATTTATTTTTATCATTATTATTATTGATAATTCCACACAGGGATAAAAGGAGCTAAACTCTGCACACAGATGATTCAGACTTTCTCCTGCTTCCTGCCTCGTGTTTCCCAGTCAATGTAAATGTCCTCACTCGTCCCCGGTGGAAACTCCCAGTTCAACCTGCTCCTCTGGAGTTAAACCTCCTCAGATGCAGATTCCAGATCCGCAGTGTTTTGTTATTTTTGGCAGAGGTTCAGATTTCATTTGGAGCAAAGTCAAGCCAGCCAATCAGGGGCCAGCTAGCGTTTATACCAGAGATAACATCAGAGCAGATTTCTACTGGAGCTCGGGAACTTGTTAACCCCCCCCCCCCCTCCCGGCTGCTCCATCCCTCCTCATAATGAGGAACTTATCCTCCTCCATCTCTTCCTCCTCCTCCTCCTCCTCCTCCTCCTCCTCCTCCTCCTCCTCCTTCTCCTTCTCCTCCTCCTCCTCCTCCTCCTCCTCCTCCTCCTCCTCCTCCTCCTCCTCCACAGCCAAAACATCAGTGTCCATCTTTACACAAACATCCTGTTTAAATGTCATCTAATCTCATCTGTCCGCAAAACATTAGGAAGGGGAGAGGAGAGAGGGAGACAGGGAGGGAGGAGGAGAAGGAGAAGGAGAAGGAGGAGAAGAGAGAGAGGAGGAGAAGGATGAGGAAGAGGATAATAGGCAGAGGAGGAGGAGGAGAAGGAGGAACAGAGAGAGGAGGAGGATTGGAGAAAAGAGAGAAATAAGAGAGAAGAGGAAGAGAGATCTGTCAGTTAGGTGGAGAGGAGAGAGGGAGGAGAAGAAAAGACAAGATGTTAATGAGAGGCCTCACTAGAACACTGTGTGTGTGTGTGTGTGAGTGTGTTCTCGTTTTCGTTGCCTCATCAAGACGTCATGGGGACCAGAGCTCAGTCCTAAAGAGACTAACTAGTCCTGGTTAAGGTCAGAGGTCACGGGTCGGTAGGTTAAGGTTAGGGTCATGAACTGGTCCTAGTTAAGGTTTGAGACTCTGATCCAGCTGGTGGTGCAGTGTGGGTAACACGTACATGTGTGTGTGT